>NW_019398588.1:0-7888 GCF_000591075.1 Eurytemora carolleeae
TCTAGAGTGGAAGAGTGGGAGAGGTCAGATGGGTTGACCTTCTCCTTCCAGTGCTTGTCGTAGAGTGTTGAAGACCTGGGGTTCTTTCCATCATCAAGAATTAGATAATACGAGTTATACACGAAGCATAATAATAATCTTTACAAAATTATGATATAACAAACATTAATATATGTACAAAATAAAACGAGCACTATTTAACTTCCTTTTCTTATTTACTAGTTAGAATTGCATAATGTAAAGTATATTTAAACTAATCGGTTCTTTACGGAGGGGGGAAGTGATACAAGAAAGGGAGGGGGAGGGGTTCAGGACCACTAAAAATAGTCATTTCTTTTATTAGTATTTTGCCCAGGTGTCCGGGGATTCAGATTCTACAATTGTCAGGTGCAAGAGGTTAGATCTATGGGAAAGAATAACAATTCCAACGGATATCTATTTTTAACGTTGATATTGTCTGAAATCAAGGATTTAGGAAAACAGGGATTTACTACAGTTTATATCTATGTATTAGGGTAAGTACTTCTTATCTTGATCCTGGTTTTCTAATCTATATCTCTTCTTGAATTGTCTCATTGCTTCATATAAAGTTCTTGCCTCTGAAAAAGGAAAACTATAATTTTAACAATTTTGAGTTGCTTAGAACCTAGAGCATGGCTCTACAGACTGGATTCTCCTGAGATACTCCAAAGAGGGCAGCTCTGGAGTGTTAAGAAAGCCTCCAGGTAACACCAACGGAGAACCAAAAAGAGCTTCAGAGGCAGAGACAGATGAATCTTCTCTAGGAACGCTCTGGAGTCCAAGTAATACTAGGGGCAGATGATAGAACCAATCCCTCCCAGCTGGACGAGCATGTAGAGAAACTTTGAGCTGACAATGAAACTTTTCCACGATACCATTAGATTGAGGATGGAACGAAGTTGTAGGTGAGTGAACTATACCAAGGAATCTGCACAAAGCTGACCACATGGAACTAGTGAACTGAGCTCCACGATCTAAGGTAATTAGAGAGGGTACTCCGAATAGAGGAATCCATGAACGTAGGATGACTCTTGCACACTCCTCTGCAGTTGTAGATTTGAGAGGAACTGCCTCCGGCCATCTTGTTGACCTATCAATGATGGTGAACTGGTAAGAAAAACCATCAGACTGAGGGAGAGGACCAACCAGATCAACATGTATATGTGAAAACCTCTGACCAGAAACTGGGATATGTTGAACAGGAGACTTCACATGACTCTGGATTTTACTTCTCTGACAATCTAGGCAAGATTGAGCCCAGAGGTTTACATCCTTAGACAGGAATTCCCAAAAAAAACTCATGGAAACCAGTCTTCGTGAGGCGCGTTTTCCAGGATGAGAAATCTTGTGGATTGCATTAAAAACATTCTTTCTCATAGCCTCAGGAACCAATGGACGGTGGATTCCTATAGAAACGTTGCAGAGCAATTCCTGAGAGTTGGAAACTTGAACGGAGACAATCTTCAAGGCTGAGGACTGGCGGAGCTGTTGGATCTTCGTGCATGATTGTTGGAGCGAAGACATTTGTATATATGATACACCAGGAACTATTGGAGGGGGAGCAGGAGCCAGAAGAACAGAGTGCATCACAGGATCTGTCACTTCTGACACCGCCGACACCTCAGGGACTCGATCATCAGCAGGATAAACTTCAGGAGAAAAACTTGACGGAGCAGGCTGAGGAGAAAAACTGGAAGGTTTTGTCACAGGTTTCGGAGCGGAGCTAGGAGAAACAGGACTGGACAGGGCGTCTGCAACTATGTTCCCAGTTCCTGGGAGATGGCGGATATCACAGTTGAACTCAAGATAGGAATGATAGACGGCACTGCTGCATGGCGGACCAGGGCGGAGAAGTCCTGAACAAAGCATGAGTTAGAGGTTTGTGATCAGTAAGTAAAACAAACTCTTCACCTTCTAGGAGGAACCGGAAATGGCGGAGGGCGGAATAAGCAGCAAACAACTCTCTGTCAAAGGCGGAATATCTTGTCTCGGCAGAAGAAAGCTTCTTGGAGTAGAAAGAAAGAGGAGCCCAGAACCCAACAACTTCTTGTTGAAGAACTGCTCCAACGTGAGAACCAGATGAATCGACAGCGAGTGAAACCTTGGCGGACGGATCTGGATGCACTAGGGTTGGCACACTTGAGAGGAGAGATTTGGTTGATACTTTCCCTTTCAATCCTTCTGTCAGCAGAGAGAGAACCCCTACAGCACCCTTGATGAACCTTCTGTAGAAATTCAGAATACCCAGGAACCTTTGAAGTCCTTCCTTGTCTACAGGGCTAGGGAATGTTGAAATAACTTCAGTATGCTTCTGGAGAGGAAAACATCCCTTAATTGAAACCCTCATTCCAAGATATTAAACTTCAGGTTTGGCAAACTCGCACTTGGCAGGGTTTATGCTCTTTATGCTCAGACCATGGAGGCAGAGACGGTCAAAAACCTGGCGGACATGGCGTAGGTGTGACGTGGCATCAGGACTGGCAATGAGAAGGTCGTCGACATACACAAAACAGTGTGGAATGTCACCTAGAATCTGGTCCATCATCCTTTGGAATGTGCATCCTGCATTCCTGAGACCAAACGGCATCCTGATCCACTCAAAAAGGCCAAAAGGATTTATAACCGCCGTCATAGGAATGTCACCTTTGGCCATTGGAACCTGATAATAACCTTTGGTCAGATCCAACTTGGTAAAAACTGTACAACCGTTGAGTCTAGAAGTAAAATCAGCTATGTTGGGAAGAGGATATCGATCTGGAATTGTCTGAGTATTCAATCAGCGATAATCGCCACAAGGACGCCAGGAACCGTCAGGCTTCTGTACCATATGAAGAGGGCTGGCCCAAGGAGAGTTTGAACAGCGGATTACACCAGCAGCTTCCATTGCAGCAAATTTTTTCCTGGCAGACTCAAGCTTTTCTGCATCTAACCTTCTAGCCTTGGCAAAAACTGGCGGACCAGGAACGGTTGGAACAGAGTGACGAACTTGATGCTTTGGAACAGAGGCACTAAAGTCCTTAGAGGAGATAACATCAGGGTACTCAGCTAACAAATCCCTGAACTCCTCAGAGGTAGACAATAATGCAGCATACAATACTGAAGGTTTCCCTGGTTTAGTTGAGGGAACAGCGGAAATGGCTCAAGGGTTGCAGCATCTAGGAGACGGGCACCAGCAACGTCAACCAAGAGGTAGTGATGGCTGAGAAAATCTGATCCTAGGATATGCATAGAAACATCTGCTAGGAGAAAAGTCCAATCAAAACGACGAGGCCCGAATTGTAGAGCTATCTGACGAGAACCATAGGTATCCATAGCAGTACCATCGGCTGAACCCCCACACTAGGAGCTCAAGGTTGCTGAGGAAGATGTGGATAGACTGATACAGAAGCTCCAGTGTCAACCAGAAACTTGCAAGAGGAAGGATAGAACATTCTGCAAAAATATAAGGTTTGAGGAAGGAGAATCAGCGGGAATTGCATTCCAATAATCCCCGCCACTGACTAGTTTCCCGAACGGGAACAGGGAGCTCGACACTGACTAGCTGCATCTCCCCACCGGCAGTGGTACCAGCAAACTCCGGAAGAACTGGTTCTCCTATCTTCTTCTGGAACTAAGGAACAACTGGGAGACCTAGGAACAGAACCGCGAGTCCCAGATCTAGTGGACGAATTCCTCCACGGCAAGGCATACACATCCTCGAACTGCTCAGAGAGAACTTGCACAGGAACACTCCATCCACGCATCGTCCATAACTCGTCCGCGCGCAGAGCCATCCTCCGTGGGTCACTGATGGACTCAGAGAGCAAATGTGCTGGAATATCAGCTGGAAGACGGTCCATAAATAGTCCCCATAAGAAAAACCCAGGCTTCTTGTCCTCAGGGAGCAAAACTAACATTTTATCCATTAATTCAGAGGGATGTTGGTCAGATAACAAGGGTAAACTTTGTAATGCCTGATACCTCTGGAAATCACTCAACATGTACATCTGGATGAGACAGCTTCTCAGGGCTTCGTAAGGAGTGGCAGGGGGAGCTCGAACCAGGTCTAAAAGTTGAAAGGCAACATCCTGGGGCAACGCAGTGAGGCAGTGATTGAACTTGGTTCGTGAGGTTGTAATCCTTTTAACCTTGAACTGTGCCTCGGCCTGGATGAACCATACTTCTGGAGAATCGGTCCAAAAGGTCGGAAGATTTATGGAAACAGTCGTCAAAGGAACTGCAGACTGGGATAGATCACTTCCTTCTTCCTCCGGCATCTTGACAGTCGCTACTTAACAAATCCCTGAACTTTTCTTGAAATCTCGCTGGAAACCCTAATTTGGTATTTGGGTTTGAAAAACGCAGGGACCCGGTTGAAACCAATTTCAGGTACGTTGGCAAGAGAGATTATTTAACAGTCGACAGTGACAAATCACGTTGGGGTCACCAAAATGTAGCGACGCAAAATAACAAAGATATAAACTGACTGAATATATATTTTTTGTATCAGTTACAACATGGTATCTAAAAAACTGTGTAAATATATTTGGTTTGGTTTACAGAGCTTCTGGGAAGAAGACAATATTCCAGGGTCTCCACATGTTCATAATTTCTCTACTTCATCATTTTTTTTCTTCTTCATCATTTTTTTCTTATGTTGACTGCCCTGGTTCTGCTGAATCATTTGTTTGGTATATTGTTACTGCAGACACATTTTTGAAAATTTGAAAATCTAATTTTTAATTGAAACTTATTTTCTTAACTAACAACCTGTGCTGATAGAAGAACCCAAAAAAACCAGTGGCCAAAGAAAGTTGCCAGGGGTATGATCCAGTTGATTTTACTTCACTTCCGCCCACAATACGCCCTTCTCCTGAACTTTCAAATTATAAGTAAGTAATTAAGTAAGTAATTATTTATTTATGAAATATAACAAAAATGTACGAAATTAAGTGTTTTGGGAGAAAATATTTAAAAACTTTAAAAATCGAGGTTATTGGAATATTTTACCTTTATCTAAAAAAATGAAAGGAAAAGAAAAGTTACATATTTATTGTATTAAATCTATTGTCATTAATTTTTTTTAAGTGATTTTTTTTCAAGTTAAGATTACTTCCTTCACTTTTACTTGTTTCACACCTTTTTCTTTAATGTAGTGTCCACATATATCTTCATCATGCAATGTTGAACCTATCTTCATGATTTGCTTGTTATGAACCCAGTTAAAATGGTTGATCAGGCTTAAAACATCCTCATTCTCTGCCTACCGTGTATAACATTGATGATGATTAGTTAGTTGTCGAATTCAGCTTAATTTAGTATTATTTTTATGACAATTTTAGAAATCAGAAACTTGACAACACCTAAAGTTCAAGTGACGCTCCACCATAGATGGTAATGCCTGATTCACAACAGTAACCTTGAAATCTTCATCTGATCAAGTGGAAGATATTGTCATTTATCTGGTCTTAACGTGTTTAGTTTTAATAATTTCTATCCGTTTTCCTGCATTGAAATTTGCTTATTTCATTTATTAGGAAAAAACGCATTTGAACATAATCAGTTTTGAAAATTACAAACATTGATCATGGATATTGAACAGACAAAGATTTTAAAGGTACTGTTGTGAATCGGGCATTGTCATTTTTGCATGGTAGGTCACTTGAAACTATGCTTAGTCCATTTCATGCTGTTTGGACTGATGCAAAAAGCACAAAACAACTTCTTTGAAATGACGTCCAACTATAATCACGCTGGATAAAAATTTGTTCTAATTTTTATTTTATTTTTTACCTGTTTTCTTGAGGATCTAGTTTGATAAACTGAGTGAAGACCGACCCATTCTAGGCCAGACAGAAATATCTTCAAGAAATAAATTCAATTCCTTCATTAGTGAACGTAATAAAATATGCCTGCTTAAATCTGGCCTACGAAGGCAAAGAAAAGGTCATTGACTAATTAATTAGGACCTTTTTAGGGCTTCTAAATGATAGTTCTCTATCTGTGCTCTCAGTTAGCTGTACTGTACCATTACAACTATTTACTAATATTGATATACTATAGGTTAGGCCAGAATCGACTTATAATAAACAAATATGCAGTACGCTCTTTATATAGTTTATGGTCAATAAAATTAGTAAAGGATTAGCGTACATCATCTCTCTATACACTATAACCTCGTTGGCTTCTAACAATTTGACAAAAAGTGCAATGACAATCTTTATATAAGTAGTAATCTCAGGTTTATTTGGGTGTTTGTCCGTCTGTTTTTATGCCCGATCATAACCCCTTTGCCTCAAATTTTGCACCAGGAAAGTTCTCAGCATAAATTATTAAATTCAGTACTTAATTTTTATGATTCCCATGCTAGTAGTTATATAATGACTTGTACAGTGATAACTAAAAAACTCTAAATATGCAGACACGCCTATATAGCAATACTTGTGTATAAGTGTATTTAACGTTGTTGCAAAGCAAAGATTTTACTTAACACTTAATAAATGCGCCTGTTTACACTGCACAATTGCTTATTGAAATATTTAAAGTCACAACTTGAGTCTAAAAGTCGTCTTTTAAAAGCAGAGCTTTCTGGTTTTCACTGTAAATAATATAATGTTGATTTATGACCCCATTACATTTTTAAATTAACGAACTACTCAGTCTCTGTAAGGCTGGGGACGAAGCCACATTACATGTTTTGCCAATAGATACAAAAGAACCATTCTTAATTTTAAAAACATCTCAATCTTACAGTGATCNACTTATAATTCGCAATATGCTTAACATAACACCTCAGGATGGCTGAATACATTGAAGTTAAATATTTCCCTTATTATATTGAGATGCAATGGATGAACCAGTTTCTACAAGAATACAATTTCAATCTTAAAAATCTTTCTATAGATATGATTTCACAACGGTAGCCTAAAAAGTTTTATCTCACCAAGAATGAATGAGGTATCAAATATCAATGTTTTCAAAAGAATGACTTGCAGATTTTTTTTTACACATTTTAACAGATATAGGTTTATAGCGTCCTATTGGAAATCGGGCATTTGATTCTATAAGTGTAGGGTCACTTGAAATTAAATCTAAAGGCCCTTTCTGCAAGTTTCACTGCAAAAAATGAAGAAAAAAAATCAATCATATAATATTTAATGAGTTTGTATTATTCCTTGACGTATAGCTTCCACAAGAGTGATGGGTTCATAAAACTCATCAGGATCACAACAAACAGTACAGATCAAGTATTTGTGAAATCTAAACAGTGGAGATCAAGTATTTGTGAAATCTAAACAGTGCAGATCAAGTACTAGTGAAATCTTAACAGTACAGATCAAGTACTTGTGAAATCTGAACAGTGCAGATCAAGTACTTGTGAAATATAAACAGTGCAGATCAAGTACTTGTGAAATATAAACAGTGGAGATCAAGTATTTGTGAAATCTAAACAGTGCAGATCAAGTATTTGTGAAATCTAAACAGTGCAGATCAAGTACTAGTGAAATCTAAACAGTACAGATCAAGTACTTGTGAAATCTGAACAGTGCAGATCAAGTACTTGTGAAATATAAACAGTGCAGATCAAGTATTTGTGAAATCTAAACAGTGCAGATCAAGTACTTGTGAAATCTAAACAGTGCAGATTAAGTATTTGTGAAATCTAAAATAAAGTTGAACCAAATTATTAACAGAGGCGCATATCCCCCCTTACCCCTATGAAAAAATCATTTTTTTATCCGGATGGCGGAAATTTAGGCACTGGAGACGTCTATAGATAAATTTGGCTTGTCTGTCTGTCTGTTGGTTTGTGTGTATCAAATAAACGTCAAAACGGCTGAACCGATCGGGCCCAAATTTTTTGTGGGACATCACGTGACCACAGGGA
>NW_019398589.1:0-7809 GCF_000591075.1 Eurytemora carolleeae
ACTGTAAGAAAAGCACTTTATTCTAAAATTATCACTATAACTGATGATTTTGTCGGACACAAAAACTGAATTGACACTTGTGACGACAGAATACAACTGTACTGTGAGTTAAAAATTCTACGTTGCCATCTATTGTACTAGAATCTATTTGAAACCTAGAATACCTTTTAAAACTAAATATTTTTAATTTCCCTTAAGTGATATATAACAGTAATGTTATATTTTAAGTATCACAATTTTTTAGTGCACGAAAATATGATTACATTTATGCTTGTGCTAGCATAGCGATTAAATTGAAGTATCAAATATCTAAAATTCGAAAATTAGAATTTAGTACATGTGAAATAGAAAATTGGAAAGTAGAAACTTAGAGAGAAAAGACTACATTTCAGTGTTTCAAAATATAACTGCTCTCGCAAAATATAACTGCTCTCAATCCTAGAATACCCTTGCTAAAGTCGTCTTCTAATTGTTTCTAATTCTTCACGGGACAGCCAGTATGTGATCTGCATTGATTTACGAAAATCATACAAATTTTGAGAAAAATATTTATTGCTAAAATTGAAACCCTCATTACTTTATGTTTGTTTTTGTTTTACAATGACATACAAAGAGAAAATGTTCACAATTAAAATACAAGATATTAATTGCAGTATACAAAAGAGTCTAAAGCAAAAATGTTAAACGATTCTGAAGGTATTCACTTTACAAAAAACGATTTTTACATTAAAATGTTAAATAAATAAGGATTTTAATTCACCTATACCAAATACACACGTTATCAAGTTATTTAACAACTATATATCCAGGGATCATACTGCATAGTACTGTGTATTTTTTGTAAACATTTACATGAATTGTATTATTGTACACGTTGAACTCCCTTTGCGGCTGAAAGGGACTGACAATATTTATAACGAGGGATTGTTTAAATTCCACTCTAATATTTCTAATAATTCTTTTTGGTCATGTATAAGTATATGCAATACACGTGCTGTATGTTTGTGTAACCTACAAATTTAATTTTATTGGTGCACCAGACTCAGATAGCAACACTTGAATTAGACAGGATGGAGGATGCAATACGCGTAGATACAGGTATAAATATGAGTTTTTGGATACTAGCAATTTAGGGAGGAGGTTTCTATCTGGCAGCACATCTAGAGTATTATATTATCTTTGAACATCGTGTACTGCATGTAAAAATGCTCTGAACTTCTTTATAGAGAATTAAATCAATCTTCAAGAAAGGTTGTCAAACTGCTTTTTAATATTGGTTTTGGCTGGTGGAAATACATTCAGTGTACATTCGGTGTAGACAAAGGGTACAAAAAAAATGTTCTATTTATTGAAAAAGAAAAATTTGTAATTCAATTGTTAATAGAGGTCCTAATCCTTCTGTGTTCAGAGAAAGTCATTCATCTTTAAGAATGTATGGTTTTAATACTAAGGTAATAAATACTGTATTATATATTTTACTTAACTTACCTTGGTTCATTTGGAATAAGTGACACTAAACTATTTTTTTTCCTGACTTAAACTCAAATTTTCTAATCCTTCTATTTTTCCGATCTGACGTCGTAGAAATGGGCACAAATTAAACGATTGGATTGTTAGGATCACGACCCAAATTCAAAGTAAAAGTCGATGATAAAACTTTAACCAACATTTTATTTTTCATGACGAGGATAACAATTCCCAATTTAAAACTATTTCTGATATCAAAAATATCAAAGGTTTCTTTTTATATTAAAATGTCAGGTTTTCCATTTTCAAACATATCCTGATTTTTAAACATTGTCGCATTTTTAAGTGTAATCCGCAATTCAGAACAAAACTCTTTTTCATAACGTACAACTAAATCACTAAAAACAAAAATCATTTTTTGAAAACTAGTTTTGGAGCTTTTGTCCCTTGAAATATGAATTGTCAATAACGTTAGGATGAAAGATATAAAGATGAGAAAATTAGAGTTTGAGGCATTTAATCAGTTCTTTTTTCAACAAAATTGTAAAAATTATTAAGTGTTTTTAAACTTTTTAAAAAAAGTTCAATGGCAACTCAGCCATAAAAAAATTATACAAATGTTTAGGGTTTTTAATGTGAAATATGTTGATTTTTTTTTGAGTTTTCAAAGAACTTTATTTTTAATAATTTCATAGAATTTTTTACCAACATAAAGATTATGGAAAAGTAATGACGGTGTTTAAACAAATAACACATAAAAATTGAAATTATAATGATAAAAATGCTGTGGATAGGCAAAACCTGTTCGAGAAAGCACATGGCAGGCACCCCTTCTCCTGTTGCTCCCTCTACTCTGTGCTCTTCTTCTCTCACTTCCAGCCCCTTTACTCCATCTTCCACATCCACTCTCTGCTCTTCCTGGTACTGAAATTTGTAGGGCTTCACCGAACATAACTTACCAAACTAGCATTGCGACTCTATCGGCTCTTCTACCAGTTACAACTCTTATCATCCTTCTGTTAGGTATTGTTTACAAACAATTTTTGTTTTTTGAATTCCGGTATGGTGTCCCATATCATCCCATTTCACAAAAATCTCAAATTTATTTCGTCTATTGTCAGTATGTAAAGTTTACAAATATGTCTAACTATCTTCCTTACTTCACAAAACCTGAATACCTCATGTGGAAAAATATCTTAAAACTTATTCAAGTTTTCCTTAACTTGAAATTTATTTTTTGTACTTTTTGAATCATTGTTTTTTATATGTTAATTACTCATTAAATTAAATGTTAAATATCATGGCCCTAAAATATACCGTTTATAAGTTAAGAAAAGCGATATCAAGAAACTATATGGGGACGACAATGAAACTACACAAATAATGTTGAATGCATGAATTAACAAAATATATAAAGATATATATAAGATTGATAAATTCGTTAACCCTAGACGACATTAAAGGACTAAACGAGGGAGGGGTGGCTACTCTCAGGGTTTTGGAATTTCCCCCAGGGTTTTGGAGTAAAATGTGAAAATTTATCCGACCTTTTCTAAAGTCTTTCAAAAAGGGTACTTTAAAACAGAAAATTTAACAAGGGCTCTTCTACCCCTTTTTTTTACTGTCTATATGTTCAGATATTTGCAGGAGAAAAATCACAAATTTGAGTCCAATTACCCTGTGGTGATCATATAGTTTTGATTAGCAAAACTGTCGACATTTGATTTAGTTTATACATTAAAGATTGTTGGTAAATGTAAAAAAATCTTTTTTTTTTAGCTAGACACAAAGGTTTCATTTGAATTTTGAATTGGTCTAATATCATCTCAACATCATTATAAGTTATCTTAATTCCAAGTTTTTTTTCAGAAAAATCCAAATTTTCGCCTAAAACAATCTTTAATTAATTGGTGCAATTAAAAAATGCGGTTTTACTTAACATTCACAAAATAAAAATTGTTCCATGTCAAATTTAAAGCCTTCTACATGGCCCGCAGTCCGCACTATATTAAAAAATTATCAAATTATTGAGATAATTTTTTTTTGCGAAAAATTGGATCTTTTTTCAGAACTTGGAAATAAGATAACTTCTGAAGATGTTGAGATGTATTAGACCTAGGGCTGGGCGTCGTTCTTGAAGAACGATCGTTCTTTCACAATGCAGCCTGGTGTTCTACAGACATTTAATATTAAACTATAAATGCTGAGAGATCAAAAGACAAATGTTGAAATATCAAAGTTTACACCCTTAAGATGCAAAGATTTAGGGATTTAGGCAAAAAGGATCTGTTAATTTTGTTTTTATAAAAAACAATAGTTTATGAACAAAACAAAATGTGTTTATATTATTAGAATTATGTGTCAAATTGGTAAAAAGTTTTAAATTTTTGTTGCTTTTAATAATTTTACATGGACTATTAGACACATTTATAAAGGAAAATTATTTGTTCTTGAAAATTATTTGACCTGTCACTGAAATGATTATTGGTTTACAAATGTCGGCATAAAGTCTAGAGGGGGGGGAGGTCCTGTGGTTATCTATAATCATCCAAAAAAAACGTCACTTTTGATACAGTCAACACCAAGACAATCTTAAACATAAATTTTAAACAGGGTTATTTTAAAGGATTGTCTCTTCGACGCTGTTTAAGCTGTACTGGAGGAGAGTGTATCTCATCCTATTGTAAAGAGGAGATTTTCCTTGGAATGATGATTTTTCCCTACTCTTTGGTCAGCATTGGCAAGAACCTTCCATTGCTAGATATACACTTGGAGCGGATAGGTAATGATAACAAATTGTAGATTTACAGCATATATTTCTTGCCAATTGCATCACATATATGAAATAAGCAAAATATCTAAGTAAATAATAATTTTTGATTTTTTTTCGGTACTAGTACAAACATTGGACTGGAATTCAAAAACCCTAGTGATATGGCATTGTATGCTGATATTTTGTGGGAGGCCAGGAAAGCTATACCTACAGATCATCTCCTAGCCGCAGCTTCAACCTCATCATCTTCCCCAGCACGTAGTAGAGCTCAGAACCGCAGAAGCCCAACGCCAAACCGCCGAAGTCAAACCCCAGGTCCATCAAACTCATGGTGTTATTTCCACAAAAGTTTGGGTCCTGCAGCCAAAAATTGTTGCCCTCCTTGCAGTTTCCAGGAGGATATTGTTGAGTCCTTTAACTTTAACATTAGCCTCATCATTCCAAGGAATTGGCTTCCTGTTGCAGTCCTCCAAGCACTTGAGCAAGTCCCAGACCTGTTGAAACAAACGGGCAATCATCACCTCCATTGTGGACTGAGGATACTGATACTCTTTCTCCCAAAGGTTCCCAGGTGGATCAAAAATGCTGGAAGCATGATCTGGTCTCTCATCTCCTTCCTTAACAGGGTGGAGACTGTCTTTGTCCTCAGTGGATACTGTTACTATTGGAGCTAAGCAACGCTCCAATGGAGCTAAATCCACAGGATCAATCTCATTTTCATTATCATCTTCAGAGCTTCCAATGATCTGGTCCCTCCATCCTTAACAATAAAATATCCTGTGCCCTGTCATGATGCACAGGACCCATAGCCGTAGTGTGCAGTGAGACTTGTGTCTACTCTGCTATGGTCTGGATTGTACTGCCTTTATTTATATCCCTCAGTATATTTAAGGAATTCAAGGGACTATTCAACTTTTCTGAATTTGTCCTGAATACAATAATAAGATTTGTGGGCAACAACATTATACCAAAATACAGTTTAGTTGAATATGAACCACTGTTTTATTACAGAGTAATATTGCTTGGTAGAGAGGTTTCTATAGTGTGTAAATAAATACATTCTTAAGAGTTTAAGAACGAGTTGTATCTGAATTGATACATACTTAAGAATACAAGGAGAGTTGTATAAAGACTGAAGTATTAGTATTTAGTACAAAAGTGGTAGCAGCGGTGAGACCTATGAACCCTAGTTAAATGCCAAGGACTCCAAGGAAGAAACGTTCATTGATTACCTGATTTAACTGGTAATAAGAGAAACTGTGTTAAAAGAAACAGTTACAGTGCAGCAATAAGTTATGACTGTAACCAGAGCATACAGAGCACCAGAGTGTATAGAGTACCAAATTGTACTGAATTACAAAGTGTACAGAGTACCAGCATGAACAGATTACTATAGCATTCAGAGTACCAGAGTGTAAAGAATACTAGAATGTACAGAGTAACAAAGTGTACAGAGTACCAGAGTGTATAGAGTACCAGAGTGTATAGAATTCCAGAGTGTACAGAGTACCTGAGTACCAGAATGGGATATGGAGGAAACAGAACCGCATAAGGAGTTTCAGATTATGATGCAAAGGATAGTGCAAATGGAGCTAAAGTTACAAACAGTGAAAAAGATTGCAATAGTAAAGTAAATGTTGAAGCAGAGTAAGAAGATAGATGATACACAACAATACCTGGAGCATCTAAATAAAATAGTTGCAGCTGGAAGAGCAAACCTGAGCACATACAATGAGATAAGTGAATCTGAAGAAAGTATTAGAGAGAGAATACTGAATTTTTTCGAGAGTGCTGCCAAATATATTGGAAACCCGGAGAAAGTGAGGTGCGCGAGTTTGGAAACTCATTGGTGGAACAATAGTTGGGAAACGATCCCAAATGAAGCAGTGAAAAGCATGCTGTTTTCCAGCATCACAAAATCAGCTACTACAAGAGATTGTGCTGTTGCTTCCTATAGGGTTAGCATTTAAAAACTATGAAACAGGAGATTTTTTAACAAAGTTGTTAAAGAAATTCTCAGAAGAGAACGGCGAGAAAGGCCAGAAACAGGAATATTTGGCCAGGAAACAGGGAAGAGATGAAGATCCCAGTAAATATTATACTGACAATATATGGTTATGGGAAAAAGCATATGCTCCAAACAAGAGGAGCCTGGTGGAATTCAAGAATGAAATGCTCATGTGTATGTATGATGCAATGTATGTATGATGCAGAGCTGAAGGAAAAATTCTGGGTTTTTATGCTGAAGAAGCTGCAGCATGAAAACGAGATCAAGACAGTGCTGGACCAACAGCTGGTCAACTTAAGAAAGTACAACACGGACACCAGATCTCCTTCCCAATATATGGCTAGGGTAGGGAATGCATAAAGTTTTGAGACAGTAAAAAACAGCATGTGATCCAATGAGATAGGGAAAACAGGAAAAATACCCATGGAACTAAATATAATGCCAGGAATAATTGTGTATGGTTCTAAAGATGAAAGAGGAGAGATGTCTGGTGATGTCAACAGGCTACAAGCCAAAGATAGTTGTTTATTCTGCAAGAAAACCGGTCATCACAAGATAAACTGCCAGTGCTACAAAGACTGGAAGAAGAAAAATCCAAATAGGAAGTCAGGAAATACTAATAGAAAACTAGTTTCCTGCTATAAATCTGGAAAAGCAGGGCAGATAGCACGTAATTGTGAAAGTGAGAAACAGGACTCAGTGTGGAGGGATGAACAGCAAAATCAAGGAGGCAAACAAATGGCCGTAATGGCAGAAGTGGCAAAATTCATGACTGATATTGAAGAGGAGGCAGAAAAATGGCGGAAATGGTGTTAAAGACAGAACTCAGGGCCGAGAGATGAACAGCAAAATCAAGGAGGTGGAAATGGTGGAATTCAGAATGGATATTTAAGAGGTGACCAAGAAGATAGCATGAGATATGGTTTTTTTGATGAAGGGTTCCAATGATGCATGTCTGGAAACCCTGGAGATGAATGATGTTAATTGGGTGAAAAATAATTATACTGATTTCAGAAACATTTCCGAGAATTATGTGTAGGGAAAGTACAGAGTTGGTATATTGTCAAAGAGACCTGGTTCAGAGAAGAGCTGAGAGGCAAAAGTAAACTGGAATAGGAGAAGATAAAGATGAAACATTAACAGAAACATTAAATTCTAAATTCTCCTCCTCCTTCGCCAGACTTGGTGAGAATGCAATTTGTTAAGGAAAAAAATTCTGGAATGTTCAAACTTTTAATCTTAAATTTCAAATATTAAAACTTCCTCAGTCCTACGTTTGTACTTATTTGATGTTTGTACTGTTCCAAACGTTTTTACTGGTCTGAAGTTTGTGCTGGTCCGATGTTTATAAGTCCGACTTTAAATTCTTATGTTTGCAACCTCCATGTATGGCCCAATGCTTGTACTAGTTATATCAATTTACATTTAAAATGTTGATCATGTAAAGCCATTATACTGTGTTTTGTAATACAAGTTAGAGGTGCATACTTCCAGACTTCCAGAATAGTTTGATATCTGTTATGATGCTTCATACACATAGGCGGTCTGGGGGACAGTCCAT
>NW_019398590.1:0-29615 GCF_000591075.1 Eurytemora carolleeae
TGTACCTGCTTGGAGGCAGATATGGAGGAGGACGAGGAGATGTACCGGATGCAGATATTGAGGAGGACCATGTCTTGGCAGATATGGAGGAGGACCATGTCTTGGCAGATATGGAGGAGGACGAGGAGATGTACCTGCTTGGAGGCAGATATGGAGGAGGACGAGGAGATGTACCTGGAGGCAGATATTGTGGAGGACCATGTCTTGGCAGATATGGAGGAGGACGAGGAGATGTCTTGGCAGATATGGAGGAGGACGAGGAGATGCACCTGCTTGGAGGCAGATATGGAGGAGGACGAGGAGATGTACCTGCTTGGAGGCAGATATTGAGGAGGACCATGTCTTGGAAGTTATGGAGGAGGACGAGAAGATGTACTTTGAGGCAGATATTGAGGAGGACCATGTCTTGGAAGTTAAGGAGGAGGACGAGAAGATGTACCTGGAGGCAGATATTGAGGAGGACCATGTCTTGGCAGATATTCAACAACAAATACGAAACAGTTAATATTAATGTTAATGATGTTAATTTAGGTATCTATATTGTTTAGTATGCGTTCCCTTGCTTAAACTGAAAAAGCAATATTGCAATATCTTGTATCTTATTATTTTCTAAATCATCCCTAGAAACGATATAGAAAAATTATATCCAAATCGTAGTTAAAGAATAACATGAACAAGGCTATTAAGAAATTGAACATAAAAAGATCCGGGATGGTATGTAAGGTAAAGTGACATGAAAAGATTAGTGATGGTATGTAAGGTAAAGTGACATGAAAAGATTAGGGATGGTATGTAAGGCAAAGTGACATAAAAAAATTATATTTCTAATTTTAGGAAGAATAAAGTACAGTGGTCTGCTTTTATAAAAGGTGAGTTTTTTTGTCTCATTTATCCCAAACATTTTTTGTAATTAGTTTTTTAACGCTGCACTTTACTAAAAAACTGATTTCTCATAGAAAAGTCAAATTATATTTTTCCCATATCTTTGCAATCTGGATGGTGAAAACCTCTGATAATTCAAACTTAGAAACATAATTTCTAGTTTAAAATGTAAAAAGTCATCGCTATTGGTTGCAAAGATTGGATTTGATTGGAAAATTAATATTTATAATTAATATTCAGTTTACTTTGGTCTTTCTAAGATGCCTTTTTTACTTTCTAGGATGCATTTTTTACTTTTTAGGATGCATTTTTTACTTTTTAGGATGCATTTTTTACTTTTTAGGATGCATGTTTTACTTTTTAGGTGGCATTTTTTTGTCTCTGGTTTGGGTTTGGTTTGATTTGATATGATTTGATTTGATTTGATTTGATTTGATTTGATTTGATTTGATTTGATTTGATTTGATTTGATTTGATTTGATTTGATTTGATTTGATTTGATTTGATTTGATTTGATTTGATTTGATTTGATTTGATTTGATTTGATTTGATTTGATTTGATTTGATTTGATTTGATTTGATTTGATTTGATTTGATTTGATTTGATTTGATTTGATTTGATTTGATTTGATTTGATTTGATTTGATTTGATTTGATTTGATTTGATTTGATTTGATTTGATTTGATTTGATTTGATTTGATTTGATTTGATTTGATTTGATTTGATTTGATTTGATTNACTCCCCCCTCAGATAGATAAATATATAGGAGTCCTTAGTTCCAGTACACTCCCCCCTCAGATAGATAAATATATAGGAGTCCTTAGTTCCAGTACACTCCCCCCTCAGATAGGTAAATATATAGGAGTCTTAAGTTCTAGTACACTCCCCCCTCAGATAGGTAAATATATAGGAGTCCTTAGTTCCAGTACACTCCCCCCTCAGATAGGTAAATATATAGGAGTCCTTAGTTCCACTCCCCCTCAGATAGGTAAATATATAGGAGTCCTTAGTTCCTGTACACTCCCCCCTCAGATAGATAAATATATAGGAGTCCTTAGTTCCAGTACATTCCCCCTCAGATAGATAAATATATAGGAGTCCTTAGTTCCACTACATTCCCCCTCAGATAGATAAATATATAGGAGTCCTTAGTTCCAGTACACTCCCCCCTCAGATAGGTAAATATATAGGAGTCCTTAGTTCCAGTACACTCCTCTTCAGATAGGTAAATATAAAGGAGTCCTTAGTTCTAGTATTCTGTAGACTTGAATATGAGTCTTAGCCTTGTCTTCCTATTGTACCTCTATCTAAACTATGATGCTGTTTGTTCAGGGCTACTCTCCGTTTACTCTGCTCTATGGAAAGGAATGGTATTAATATCTCTGCCACAAAACCTTTACTGTTTGGTAAACTGTCCTCCCGACAACCAACCAACCTTCAAGCTAATTCTTCACAGAAATCAACCAAGGTATCCACATCTATCTATACATCTATCTATCTATCTTACACCTATCTTCTTATCTCTCCATATCTATTTCTATTTATCCCTTCTATTTATCTTCCTATCAATCCATATCTATCCACATATCTTCTTTTCTATCCACCTATCTCTCCATATCTATCTATCCATCTATCTCTCCTATCTCTATCTGTCCACCTATCGTCCTATCTATCCATATCTTTCCTATCATCTATCTGTTTTTCTTTCCTCCCGACAACCAACCAACCAACCTTCGCTCTAACTCTTCTCAGAAATAAATCAAGGTATCTCTATCTATGTATCCATCTTTTTTATCTATCTATTTTTCTATCTAGTTGTATACCTATCTCTAGTCTATCGTCATAATTACAGGGTGGCCAAAATGTACGGATTGTACGGATTGTACGGATTGATTTTTTTTTACCCTAAAATTGTACGGATTGTACGGATTGCACGGATTGTACGGATTTCTTCTGAAAATGTACGGATTTTTGTACGGATGGGTTCAAAAAAGTTTTGGCCACCCTGTAATTATCTAACCATCTTTTTATCTATCTATCTAGATATCTGAGTGTCTGGGTTACTTGAACCCTGAGACTATGAGCAGGACTGTGGACAGGTTCCCCCTCCACCTCTGCCTGGACACCAGTAAGGAAACTGATATTGCCCAGGAGGATGAGTCCTTGTATGATCCAAGGTATCACTTGTCAGCCTCATGATTTTATATAGAAATGTCATTTTAAGCTATGCAATGCATGCCTATAAATGATAACTCATTGAATTAGAAATGTTAAGTAGATCTCAAAAATAGTTTTAATCTTAAAAATCCGATTCAAACGGGTCTTTACAGTGTAAGTACACGCTTATTGCCCATTTTTAACACAGCCTCTATCTAATTATGTATCTTTATATCTATCTACAATCCACATACTAACCCACCAAATGTACATATCTATCTATCTATCTATTTATCTGTTTATTTAGGTTCCTGCTCCCCTACCTGAGTTCCCTGACTGGCACAGATGTGTACGTTGACCGTCACATGAAACTGGTCGAGTGTGGGGGACTTTCTCTAGCCATAGCGTCATTATCCAGCCAGGATACAGATATACGTAGTATTGGATACCATATTCTTCATAGGTAGGATATATCCAGGATACAGATATTCGTAGTATTGGATACCATATTCTTTATAGATAGGATATATCCAGGATACAGATATACATAGTTTTGGATACCATATTCTTCATAGGTAGGATATATCCAGGATACAGATATATGTAGTATTGGATACTATATTCTTCATAGGTAGGATATATCCAGGATACAGATATATGTAGTATTGGATACCATATTCTTCATAGATAGGATATATCCAGGATACAGATATATGTAGTATTGGATACTATATTCTTCATAGGTAGGATATATCCAGGATACAGATATATGTAGTATTGGATACCATATTCTTCATAGATAGGATATATCCAGGATACAGATATATGTAGTATTGGATACTATATTCTTCATAGGTAGGATATATCCAGGGTACAGATATATTGGATATCATATTCTTCATAGGTAGGACATATCCAGGATACAGATATATTGGATATCATATTCTTCTCAGCGGAAGGGAGAACTTAAGATATCATATTTCTAGATTCTACCAACGAATGGGAGAGATTAAGATGTTATATTTCTAGATTCTACCAACGGATGGGAGAGCTTAAGATATTATATTTCTAGATTCTACCAACGGATGGGAGAGCTTAAGATATTGTATTTCTAGGTTCTACCAACGGATGGGAGAGTCTAAGATATTATATTCTAGATTCTACCAACGGATGGGAGAGGCTAAGATAGTATCAGAAAAGCAGATTTGGCTACATCTCGTTCATCTTATTAAAAATGGTTTAAGTGCTGCTACAGAAACTAAGGTAAATAATATCTTTTATTCATCAGTTTATTTCCAATCATTTATTTTTCTAATCATTCCATCATTCATTTAGTTATCTGTTCATTGGGGTGACCCAAATTTGTGTAGATTTTACCTTTTTTCTGAATTTCAACATGCACACAGTCTCAATTGGACATAGGATATGTATAGCACGCCTTCCCCCTCCCCTCCCCCAAAAAATTGGGTCTTTATCTTATTGGGGTCAACATGTAAAAATTGAGTGTTGCCACTACGCGACGAGGCGATTTTAAAGTTCAATCATCTACATTTATTAGTTCAACCATAATAGTTGATTTAACTTTTTGACAAAAAGAATCATATCAGGCAATAAGTACTGGTTTTAGGTACTTTTAGGCTTTATTTTTTTATCACTTATATCCTCACAAACCACCAATAGCACATAATGAGATGTATCAACAAAGCCGTTCATAGCTAGAAGGTAAATAAAGATCTAGTTCATAGCTAAGAGGTCAAACAGGTAGCAGTTCATTGCTCAGTACGTGGTCAATCAGATAGATAGTTGAAAGCAAGGATGTCAATCAGATAGACAGTTCATTGCTATGGGGTCAATCAGATAGATAGTTGATAGCAAGGATGTCAATCAGGTAGACAGTTCATTGCTATGGGGTCAATCAGGTAGTTCATAGTTAAGTGGTCAATCAGGTCAATGGTTTATGACTAGGAGGTTAATCAGGTAGTAATTTATAGCTTGGGAGTCAGTCAAGTAGATACTTCAGAGCTAGGGGGTCATTTAGGTAGCAGTTCATAGGAAATGGTCAATTAAGTAGATAGCTCTTAGCTTGGGGAATCAATTCATATCTAGGCGGTCAATCAGGTAGCAGTTCATAACTGGGAAGTCTATTAGATATCATTTCATAGCTAGGGGGTCAGGGAGAGAGTTAATAGTTAGCTGTTCAATATGGTAAATAGTTCATAGTTAGGAGGTAAATCAGAAATCATTTCATATCTAGCAGGTCAATCAGAAATCATTTCATATCTAGGAGTTCAATCAGGAAGCAGTTCATATCTAGCAGGTCAATCAGAAGCAGTTTATAGCTTGGAGGTCAATCAAATAGATAGTTCATAGATAGGGGTCAATCAGGTTAAAAAGTTCATATCTAAGGGGTCAGTTAGGTAGACAGTTTATAGCCAAGATAAATTAGGTAGATAGTTCATAGCCAAGATAAATTAGGCAGATAGTGCATTGCTCAGGTAGCAGTTTAAAGCTAAGAGGTTTCATTTGAAAACTGTGTTTTTGGTGAGCACACTTTTGCAGTGTTAACAAGGGGTTATTTATTCAGCAATATTTATATTTTTACATGAAACTGTTAATGGCTTTCTAGACATCTGAAATTTTTTAAGGAACATTTAACTTTATATGGAACAAATGGGCCTGTGTGCTAAATTTTTTTTTGTGAGGGTGATTTGGGTCAGATCGCTGTTCATCCTTTCATTCATCTATTCATTTATTCAATCTATTTGTTTACCCAACTATACATCTATCTATTCATCTAGCCATTTACTTATCTATCCATCTATCCATCTTTTTGTTAAGGTTTGTTTAAAGTTGCCGAGTGTCGTCACAATATTTCTAGCCAGAGCAGTTCTCATACTCACCAATCCGTCCCACTACATGTACAATAGTATCAGGTACATAAACGGTTTACATATCCACTTATTTATGTGCAAGTATAGTAAAGTCATGCTTAGCAATCTGTCCCACTACATGTACAACAGTATCTGGTTCATAAACGGTTTACGTATCCACTTTTTTATGTACAAGTATAGTAAATTCATTCTTAGCAATCCGTCCCACTACATGTACAACAGTATCAGGTACATAGATAATATAATATAATATACTTTAACTTAGCAATCCATCTCACTACTTGTACAACAGTATTTAGTACATAGATAATATAATAAACCACATTGTATGTACATTGTACAAGCACACAGTTATTTCATTCCATCACTTAATGTAACTGTATAATATACTTTAACTTGGCAACCCATCACACTACTTGTACTACAGTATTTAGTACATAGATAATATAATAAACCACATTGTATGTACAAGCACACATTTATTCTATCACTTACTGTAACTGTATAATATAATTCAACTTAGCAACCCATCACACTCAATGTTTAGGTACTAGGTCACTAGGTACATAAATGCCATTTAATTACTTAAAATACAACGAACAATGTACTTACTTATTCCTACCAGTGCTTAGGATCCAGATCGGTTAAATCCGCAAAATTTTGGCTTCCTGGATCTGGATCCGCAAAAGAATGCGGATCCACGGATCCGGATCCAAGGGGTAAAATTTCAATCAAAAACTTTAAAAAAAAAATTTTTACTCCTAAAACCCAAATCTCAATTTAAAAAAAAGAGGTTATAAAAATTTCCTCATTTCTGAATGGTTCATAAAGTTTTAGGGTAAAAATAAGCGAAAAAAATAAAACAAAAAATTTGAAAATTATTTTTTGTTAAAAAAAATCAGTAAATCTTAAAGAAATGACCTGGATCCGGATCCGGATTTATTTTTTACCAGTGCGGATCCGAATCCGCATCAAAATTAAATGGATCCTAAGCACTGATTCCTACAAATATTTTCCCTTGCTAGTCATGAGGTTTATAAGTATATATACTTTTAATCGCTGTTAGTACAAATTGTAATATAGACTTGTTTAACATTATTAGGTACAAAGAGATAAATAAATTGATTGATTGATTGCTATATTCCAGTGGGTTTCTGCTGGCGAAGCCGCTGTTAAACCTGTTCAGTGTTCCCGAGTTCCTCCGACTGTTTAACAGTAAAGATGTGAATCCTAGACCTCAACAGCTCTGGATACTTTCAGTTCTCAGGTAGAATCAAAGGAGGCGTTACATCTATGACATTTTTTAATATCTCAATAAATAATGGTGTTAGTCGGTCCTACTTTTGCATGTATACTCATCTGATGCTCTATGAACAGGATATGACGTCAAATCTTCAATATCTCAGTTCGGAGACCGGAGATATAGGATAAGGTACCTACGTCGGCTCCGATTTTTTAATCTCCGGCACCTCGGAGCCGACGGAGGTACCTTATCCTATATGTCCGGCCTCCGAACGAAGATATTGAAGATTTGACGTCATATCCTGTTCATAGAGCAGCAGATAAGTATACATGCAAAAGTAGGACCGACT
This sequence comes from Eurytemora carolleeae, assembly GCF_000591075.1. Taxonomy (NCBI): domain Eukaryota; kingdom Metazoa; phylum Arthropoda; class Copepoda; order Calanoida; family Temoridae; genus Eurytemora; species Eurytemora carolleeae. Next base: position 7,525 of record NW_019398590.1, read on the forward strand.
AACACCATTATTTATTGAGATATTAAAAAATGTCATAGATACTTTATGTGTTAGATATTGTTGTTCAAACTTGAGAAGCGTTTTCTAAGAATTTCCGAACCATTTCTTTTCTAGCTTTAATCTGCAAGAAAATTTTGAAGGGATATGTTTTTGAATATTCAATTTTCTAAGATAAAAAATGGTTGCCTCCTCCATTCTTGAAGCTATAACGCTTGTTTCGTCAGTGTTGTTCACAGAACATGCCATTTCATGAATAGAATACGTCATTTTATAATTATTTTTGTTACAGCCCACTATTTTATTTGATAATCCATATTTTATTTGAAACCATATTTTATTTGATAGTCCATGTTTTATTTAATAATTCATTATTATTTGAAAATCCATATTTTATTTGATAATAAATATTTCATTTGAAAATCCATATTTTATTTGAAAATCCATATTTTATTTGAAAATCCATATTTTATTTGATAGTCCATTTTTTAATTTATAATCCATATTTGAATAAATAATCCATATTTGTAATTAGGGATGGATTAAGGGATCGGCTGGATCACCAAATGTATGTTCAACAGTTTGTCTACAAGATTCTAATGAGTAACTTTGGGTCTACAGTGTCTGATAGGTATTTTTAATATATGTCTATCTTATCTATTTATCTATTTATCTATTTATCTATCTAGAAGTGTACAAGGATTGATCCTAGAGATCCTGGAACGGAGTTCAAGTCTCCAGATTGCTGGCTTCCATCTTGTTTCTTCTCATGGGCTTCCACAGTTCCTAGCGGCTATATCTAGTCAGGTCAGTAAGGGAGGGAGTGCAACCGCACACATTTTTAATCCCAAGAGAGGGAAGGAGTGCAACCACACCATTTTTATCCCCAATCGAGGGATGTAGTGCAACTACACAATTTTTAATTCCCAAGCTAGAAAGGGAGTGCACCCACGCAATTTGTAATCCTCCAGCAAGGGAGGGAGAGCAATCACACATTTTTGTAATTCCCAACCAAGGAAAATAAAGTACACAAGGAAAATAGCAACCTTTTGCGACTATCTCTTTTGACCTAACCTGACCTAACTGTGTCAAGTATATTCTAGGGAGGGAGGTTGCAGGAGGTTTTTCTTTTTCAGAAGGAGGACAAGGGAGGGAATAGCAAAGAACAGATCTAAACATTTTAGCAAGATTATTTAATATTTTCTTGTTATAGATTACAGAGCGGTCTCTTTGCATCAGAATTCTGAGTATTGTCCGGCATCTGGCATCCGCCCTGGCGGAGGCGGACATTAAGAAAGAGGCGGATATAAAGAAGGAGGGAGAAGGCGAAGAAACGGTGGAGTTTAAACCTAAAACCACCTTGAAGCGGGTTCTTCAATGTTCGTTTGAAATAATTTCAACCAATTTTAAAGGAAATTTCCCTGACCAGGAAACGGTCAAAAATCTCCGACTAACGCGCACCTCTGTGATCAAATTGTTGACGTAAATTTTTTAGAATAAAATTTTTTCAGAATTCGACTTTTTTCTCAAAATGTTGATTCGTTTTGGCACCAGAGCAGGGCGACAGTTACTGGGCTGCAGGCCAAATACTAGTTACGAACATTTTTCACCAATATTTGTCCAGAGCTTTCACTTTACTCCAGGTTCAGCCATTTTATTCAATGTAATTTTTTTTCAATTGTTAAATTTTAATGTTAATGTGTCGCTTCTACATTTTAGTTTTTCGTTTGTTAAAATATTTTAGTTTGTATTGTATTGAAATTCTAAATTGTGAAAATGTGCTGAATGTTCAGGCGTTAGCAGAGATGATCTCATCTCCAGGGTATTGGAATGGAATGAATTCAATTAACTATTTTATGTTAAAGGAAAAAACGATACTTAAAAGTAATCGAGTATAATATGAAATTTTTGATCTCTCATTCATTCTTGAGCGGATGGAATTATCGGACAAAGTTGTGGTCTTAAAAAAAAGATTTTTTAAAGTGAAATTTGCAAATTGTCTTTTTTCCATCTCATAATCTGAGTTCGTTTCCCTTATGTCGATTTGACAGTCCGATTTTTTTTGTTTGTTTATTTTTTTTGTGGTTTTTAACAATTTTTAAATTTTTTTTTTATCGATTTTGATGATTATTACATCGTTAGAACTGACGAGGGTCAACCCAGGCCGAAATATATTTTCAATAAATGCGGAACTAACATCTACTTTTTTTACTCTACAGAGATTTACCTGATTTCTAAAATTCTATGGAATAGATGCTAGATTTTTATAATATTATTTTTAATAAATTTCATTCCTTATATTCATAGACTAAGACAAATATTGAAAAGGAAGTAAAACCAACTAATCAGACTAATAGCCCTGTGAATGTGAAGAGCAAAACTGGAAGTGAATCTGAAAACACCAATGAGGAAACTGAGAACGAGAAAATTATTGAGTTTAATAAACAGTTTAGTGACCGACAGATGGATTTGAAAAATATGTTGAAAGAAAAAAGAGCAGAAATGGTGGAAATGATGGAGGACAAAAGAACGGAAATGCGCGATCAAATGGAGGAGAAGAAAATAGAAATGCGGGAACGATTGGAAGACAAGAAAACAGAATTTCTGGAGCGATTGGAAGAAACGAAAACAGAAATGCGGGAACGATTGGAGGACAAGAAAACAGAAATGCGGGAACGAATGGAGGACAAGAAAACAGAAATGCTGGAACGAATGGAGGAGAAGAAAACTGAAATGCGGGAACGAATGGAGGACAAGAAAACAGAAATGCGGGAACGAATGGAGGACAAGAAAACAGAAATGCGGGAACGAATGGAGGAGAAGAAAACGGAAATGAAGGAAAGGATTGAAGAACGAAGACAAACAGTTGAGGCCCGGAGTGAAGAAACAAGAACTAGAATATTCTGGAAAATGTTTAACAATCTCTTCTTATACCTTAAATCCTACGGAGATATTCTTAAGGAACCAGTTTTTTCATTGACTTATTTTTTATAAGATAAAACTTAGGATTATATATAAAATGATCCAAAACTGAATTGATTCCGGATCCGCATCAAAATAAAAAGCATTTCAGCCAATCATAAAATCAAAACTTAAATAAATAAATGAATTAAGTTAATCAATGATTAATAAACATGGCTTCCTCAGACAGCTTTTCCTGATCGTGTGGTGAAAACGTACAAAATTTTCTCCATTGGAACTAAAAGTCTTTTCAGGTAGCACAGTAATAACCAGTTTAAGATGTTCCTGAACGCACATTTTCTAGTAAATCTTCACTTTTAAATGTTAAAAGTGGATTATTTTCAATTGTGTGGTTTCTCTGTCAAGTGAATTGTCAGAATTTAACACTTCAGAAAGACAAAAGTGGCAGTGGGATATTTCATAGATAGTATATTTCACAAATAGGACATTTCATAGATAGGATAGTTCAAAGATAGGACATTTTATAGACAGGATATTTCATAGACAGGACATTTCATAAATAGGACATTTCATAGATATGACATTTCATAGATAGGACATTTCTTAGACAGGACATTTCATAAATAGGACATTTTATAAATAGGACATTTCATAAATAGGATAATTCATAGTTAAGAGAAAACGTAAATGTTAATGTAATATGAAATATATGAAGATGCAAATAAAGGCCATTTAATGGATTGAACAATGTCCTGTCTATGAAATGTATTTATCTATGAAATGTCCTGTATAAATAAAATGTATTTATCTATGATATGTCCTGCCTATGAAATATATTTATCTATGAAATGTCCTGTATATGAAATGTATTTATCTATGATATGTCCTGCTTACAGACTCTACGGACACAATAAATATAGAATTAGAAAAAAATAACTTGTTGGTACATGTATAATAAACTTACTATTAACTTTGAGAAAACTTTACAATTTTATTTTCAAATTCTCTAAATACACATAACGACTGTCCCGATATTTTCTTTAAACTAGGAGAAACTAGACGAAAAATTTAACGCATGAAATAAACTGATTCAGTTAGATTCCTGGGAATATAGCTGGATACTAAATTGAACTTTAATGAATATTTTAAAAAGATATACAACCGATTTACTTTTTTACTCTACGCTATGAAAATAATTAAAAACTTCTTAAGCGTTGACTGCTTTACTCCTTCTTTACTCTCGTTTAGAATTTATTTCAACATTTCTTAAGCTAACTTCAAACAAAATATTGATAAGAGCATGTCCTGTATATGAAATGTATTTATCTATGAAATGTCCTGTACATGAAATGTATTTATCTATGAAATGTCCTGTATATGAAATGTCCTGTCTATGAAATGTATTTATCTATGATATGTCCTGTCTATGAAATGTATTTATCTATGAAATGTCCTGTATATGAAATGTATTTATCTATGAAATATATTTATCTATGAAATGTCCCAACGCCTAAAAAGCGACAATATTTTCCATTTCCATTATATTATTATAATATAAAAAAATCCTTTGCAAAATTTTATAATTTAAAAACAAAGCTACATTTATGAGTTTTGTTATTACCACCATATTTATTCAGTTTTCTTGTTACCACCATATTTATTCAGTTTTCTTGTTACCACCATATTTATACAGTTTTCTTGTTACTACCATATTTATACAGTTTTCTTGTTACAACCATATTTATAAAGTTTTCTTGTGACCACCATATTTATACAGTTTTCTTGTTACAACCATATTTATACAGTTTTCTTGTTACTGCCACATTTATACAGTTTTCTTGTTACAACAATATTTATACAGTTTTCTTGTTACCATCATATTTATACAGTTTTCTTGTTACAACCATATTTATACAGTTTTCTTGTTACAACCATATTTATAAAGTTTTCTTGTTACCACCATATTTATACAGTTTTCTTGTTACAACCATATTTATACAATTTTCTTGTTACAACCATATTTATACAGTTTTCTTGTTACCACCATATTTATACAGTTTTCTTGTTACCACCAAATTTATACAATTTTCTTGTTACCATAATATTTATAAAGTTTTCTTGTTACAACCATATTTATACAGTTTTCTTGTTACCACCATATTTATACAGTTTTCTTGTTACCACCATATTTATACAGTTTTCTTGTTACCACCATATTTATACAGTTTTCTTGTTACAACCATTTTTTATACAGTTTTCTTGTTACAAGCATATTTATACAGTTTTCTTGTTACAACCATATTTATACAGTTTTCTTGTTACAAGCATATTTATACAGTTTTCTTGTAACAACCATATTTATACAGTTTTCTTGTTACCATCATATTTATACAGTTTTCTTGTTACTACCATATTTATACAGTTTTCTTGTTACAACCATATTCACAAAGTTTTCTTGTGACCACCATATTTATACAGTTTTCTTGTTACAACCATATGTATACAGTTTTCTTGTCACTACCACATTTATACAGTTTTCTTGTTACAACAATATTTATACAGTTTTTTTGTGACCACCATATTTATACAGTTTTCTTGTTACCATCATATTTATACAGTTTTCTTGTTACAACCATATTTATACAGTTTTCTTGTTACAACCATATTTATACAGTTTTCTTGTTACAACCATATTTATACAGTTTTCTTGTTGCAACCATATTTATACAGTTTTCTTGTTACCACCATATTTATACAGTTTTCTTGTTACCACCAAATTTATACAGTTTTCTTGTTACCACCATATTTATAAAGTTTTCTTGTTACCACCAAATTTATACAGTTTTCTTGTTACCACCATATTTATAAAGTTTTCTTGTTACCACCAAATTTATACAGTTTTCTTGTTACCACCATATTTATACAGTTTTCTTGTTACAACCATATTTATACAGTTTTCTTGTTACAAGCATATTTATACAGTTTTCTTGTTACAAGCATATTCATACAGTTTTCTTGTTACAACCATATTTATACAGTGGTAGAAAGAGTTTTTATAAAAAGAAATTATTCCAATTTCTTTTGAATTTTGATAAAAATGTACTAAATGTACTAAAATGTACTCTCATGATTCCGTATTTTGAGTGAGATGAAAGTGTACAGTGGAGTACACAGATCTATAGCCAAGAATAAAGCCAGAGACTATTCACAACTCTCAAGGTAGGATTTTATATAAACTAAATAGATTATCAAGTACAATAGGTGGCAACAGAGAAATGGACCAATTTTACACGACGTCACAAGTGTCAAATATAACAAGGAAAACGAAATTGTTTTACATTAGTTGAAATGTTTTCCAGGATTAAACAAAAAAGTGTAAAAACAGAAAATAAATAACACAAAAAATGGACCTTTTACACTGAAAGATAAACTCTTTATTCTAAAATTATCACTATTTTCAATAATTTTGTCGGACACAAAAACTGAATTGACACTTGTGATGTAAGAATACAGCTGTACTAAGAGTGTACAAATACTACCTTGCCATCTATTGTGCTTAACAATCTATTTGATAAAAACTAAATGAGACCCTAAAACTTGGGATTATGAAGACGACATTTAACCAGTATTATGATATTTTTTTTAAGAGTTTCAAGTTGTCATAATAGTCGCATCCTTTTGTGTGTAAGAGGTTTTAAAACTGCCTGTTAATTTCTATGTTTAATGGAAGACCGTATTTCCTTCTTTTTTTACAATTCATGGTAGATACAATTTAAATTATTAAAATTTAAAATAATAATTTGTTTCAGAAATGATTTAGAAGTTTACATCAGGAAAACAATTGTTTACACTAATACTACAGCTTGGAAACCCAACTTTGCATGGAAACTAAGTTTTCCCCTTGAAAGTAAAGCCACTTATCTTTTTAAACCAAGCTTAGAAAATCTGTGTGGTTCTTACCAATTCCATAATCAAAGTTTTAGGCAAATTGGTCAAGGGGTTCCTAAGTTGTGATCGGATCGGATTGGACAAACTCAGATTATTGCTTAATGTAATATGTATGTGTTGAGATATAATTTTTTGGGGGTTTACCCACTTAGACCATAAATTTCTTATTATTAACTTAAATGCACGGGATAAAATATGTTTTTTTTTTAATTTTAAAGTTTAAAAAAGTTTAATTTAAAAATTTTGGTTGTTTGAGTTAGACTCCCTAAAGATCTGGTTCGTGTTACACCAGTTTTACTCATATCAGCACTTCCCTTTGCTCAGGTATACAGTGATATACGGAATATAAAGACGACATAAATCTATGGAATAGAAAGACGACATTGTACATTGAGACCGATAAAACCATGGAATAGAAAGATGACATTATTTATTGGGACCCATAAATCTATGGAATAGAAAGACGACATTTAAGCAATGGTATATGAATTTGATGACATTTATGACCAACAATAAAAATGACGTGATTAATGATGAATGATGAAATTTAGAACATTGTTTTCCCTCTTGCTCTTCTATATCCTCGTGTGTTTCTTTCAACACACTTCTGGAACACAGAGCAGCTGTTAGAACACTACAGGTAGATCAATCATTGGTTTATAGAACACTACAGGTAGATCAATCATTGATTTATAGAACACTACAGGTAGATCAATCATTGATTTATAGAACACTACAGTAGATCAATCATTGATTTATAGAACACTACAGGTAGATCAATTATTGATTTATAGAACACTACAGGTAGATCAATCATTGATTTATAGAACACTACAGTAGATCAATCATTGATTTATTGAACTCTACAGGTAGATCAATCATTGATTTATAGAACACTACAGGTAGATCAATCATTGATTTATAGAACACTACAGTAGATCAATCATTGATTTATAGAACATTACAGGTAGATCAATAATTGATTTATAGAACACTACAGGTAGATCAATCATTGATTTATAGAACACTACAGGTAGATCAATCATTGATTTATAGAACTCTACAGGTAGATCAATCTTTGATTTATAGAACACTACAGTAGATCAATCATTGATTTATAGAACACTACAGGTAGATCAATCATTGATTTATAGAACACTACAGGTAGATCAATTATTGATTTATAGAACACTACAGGTAGATCAATAATTGATTTATAGAACACTACAGTAGATCAATCATTGATTTATCATTGATTTGATTATTGATTCATCTACTGATAGATTTGTTAATTACTAATTGATATATGTGCCCTGTACAGTACACTGTACACACTTCATTAGACTCTGTACATACAGGCGTGTTGCTGAACATCAAGATAAATTATATCCAGTTCTTACCACCGTACTGTACAACAGTGTACTGCAGGTATTATATACAATATTAGAAGGTCTAAAGGAAGTTCCTCAGATTTGATTTGATATATTATTAGGCTTTTATAATATCAAATATACTGAATTTAAGTTGATTATTATTTACATTATTGTGAAGTATAAATATCTAGATTAAAATGGGAGAGTCAATGCTACTGTTTCTCAAGCTTTTAAATCAGATAAATTCAGGTCATAAGTAATAATGTCTGAAAGTGAAATAAATAATTTTTAAAGATTTAATAAATTAAATTTTCAAATTTTAGGCGAAACTAAAATAGCATCCATCCTTGAGATTTTCGAGATTAAACAATATTTTTCCAGGTAAATATCTTGTCGTTAAAAATAAAAAATGTTTAAATAGCAATTTTTAGTCGAAAAAATATTTTTTATGGAATATCAGGTTAGAACATGAAGTATATCATTAGCTGAAGAATATTTGCAGTTTGAGACTATTAATTTCTGTTTATTACCATACAGTACATTTATTGTAAATTGTAACCTATGACAGTAAAGTTCTTTACAGATTGTGTGTTTAGGACCATTCCATATTGATTCACTACCATACACTCATTGTAACCTATGACAGTAAAGTTGTTTAAAGATTGTGTATGATTTCATTAAACTACATGATACATATTAACAGTTCAGGACCATTCCATATTGATTCACTACCGTACACTCATTGTAACCTATGACAGTAAAGTTGTTTAAAGAATGTGTATGATTTAATTGAACTACATGATAAATATTTACAGTTCAGGACCATTCCATATTGATTCATTACATACACTCATTGTAACCTATGACAGTAAAGTTGTTTAAAGAATGTGTATGATTCCATTAAACTTCATGATAAATATTTTCAGTTCAGGACCATTCCATATTGATGCATTACCTCGATCTCATGCTCAACTTCTTGTTTCCTTTTACAACCTGTCATATTCACTCTTCCCACACAGGTATACATTACAGTTACAGGATGTCCCACGAAACATGACAGTTGGTGAATAGTTTTGAATGTCTTCTTCCACATGCTGTATTAGATATTAAAGACTTTTTGCAGTTTATTTCTTTTAAAAAAATGTTTAACTCATATATATTACTTTGAAATCAATTTTACTATGATACAACTGTCATATAAAAAATGTTATTAGTCTCTTTAGTATCAAACAACTAATCAAATTTTCGAAGAAGACATTTTAAACTATTCACCAACTGTCATGTTTCGTGGGACACCCTTCAGTTCAGAACAACTTGATTAGAAATAGTAAACTCAGAGCTCTAAAATATTGTTTTGGGTATCCGCTTAGCCTAGGAATAACCTGGACAAACTTTAAAGATGCAGAGCTTAAAGTCTGGGGAATGCTTGAGTCTTAAATCCACCAATGACAGCATTATATCTCTGATATAACTTCTTTGGCTAAGGTTTAGCCATCAACATGAAGATTTGCGGCCAAGCCTAGGAATCCTTGACTTAGCTGAAGATCAATAAAGTTTTAATCTCAGGGGGCTTAGTTATCAACATTAGTCAATAGTTCTGTGGTGTATATATCAAATGTATACAGAGTTCTATGTTTTTATTTTTAACAGATTTATATTATGGTATGTGTTTTCATGTTAAACATACATTTTTTAATGTTCAGTGTTTTTTTAAAAGGTTTTTACTCAAATTTTAAATCTGGGGTTAATTAATTATCTCCATGTTATGTAGACCTACAGAGCTGAAAACTTTAGAATGGTGGATATCAAGATTAATGCTTAAACTCCTGGTTTTACTAAACCTAAGATTATTTTAATACGCATTCGATATCCAAGAAAGAATCTAGAAATTTAACCAATCAACTTGTCATGTTTAGATATACTCTTTAACTTTTGAAAAACCGGTTTTGATTTCTTTTGTTCATGGTGTCATATCAATTGAACTAAACATCGATTGAACTAGCGTAAGTTTTGGAATAGTGTATTAAAACTAACTTTCAAAATGACATGTATAGCCCTAAAATATGTTTTTCAATAATTTCATATAAACATGATTAAATTTATATTTGTTTAAATGCTCTAAAAGCTGGCTTGTGAACAGCTGACTTTAATCCAATCGATATAGCATTGTATCTGTAATTGTTATCAAACGTAACTTTTATACAGTAGAAATATTCAAAAAGAGGATTATAAGAAGAAAATTTAAAGTGTGTACATTGTATACTCAGATAAAGCGATCATGATTAAGGATCTCTCATTCTTAAGTTTTCAGCTCTGATTAATTTATTTCCTCTTGGATTTTTTATGGTGATTGTACCCTACAGGGATAACTAAAATATTAGCCTACACTGTATCTAGATCCCTGAGTAAGTTTGGATCCCTACTTCTTGCTCTAGATAAAGCTATAATCAGGAACATCATTCTAAAAAAAATAATTAAGATTGTTTTGAAACCCCTTTAATAAAAGAATACGACGATTGACAGCTGCAAGATCTTCGCAATTTAATTTTTTCGCGACCATTTCACTTCATTTCGCATTTCATTTGCTCGCGAAAAATGCGAAAATTTTCGTTTTTTTTGCGAAATTTCACTTCAACCTTTTTTGCAAAAAAATGCTAAATTTTCGCGAAATAGAAAATGCAAACAAATGAAAAAATGTCGCGAAAATTTCGAGGCATAAATAATGCAAAAATTTCGCGGAAAAAAAACAGACAGAAACTTAAAAAGATAACTAATGAAATCAAAGTCTCTTCGTCAAACATTTTTTAAAGTAAAGGAAGAAAAATAATTTATATGACATAATAAAACTTCAAATATTGAAGTTATATGCGCCCGAAAATTTTCGCATTTTTCGCGAAACGTGCATTCCCTGGAAACCCTTATTTGGATACGGATCCTAAGCATTTAAGGGTAGTGTTCATGAACAACTTAAGACAGTTAGGCTGAATGGTTTGAATGGAATAAATCAAGTGAATTTCTATGGGCTCTAGGCTTACATGTTTTCAACTATTTTTTCCTTATTGACACAACAAATAGAACTGAAATCAGTAGTGATCAACTCCGACTTTTTGATCCCCCCTTTCAGTTTCTGCTAACACTTGTTTTAAAATGCAAATTTTCTTTTTTTCTAATTCCTGACTAATAATTTTGTGTTCAAACTCTTTTTCACATGTTAAAGTATGATATGAACAAGGGATGGTATTGCACATTTATCAAATGAAACCTTGCTCAGATTATCTATTCAAAGGTAAACACATTTTTACAATTTCTATTTCTTAATTTTGCATTTGTCTTTCATGATTTTGATAATTTGGATTGTTATAAAAAAAAGTATATTGAAAAACAAAATTTTGAAACAATGATCCCAGAATAATTTGTCCTTTGATCAAATTCAGATCAAACACAGATTAAGGCTTTTACACAAAAATAAAATAAATTTTTCCACAAAGTAACGATTTTTTGCAAACTAAGTGTTCTAAATTGTTTCATTAAAAGTTTTATGATCCATTACCTTATGTAACTTCATAAATTGCTAAAACATAAAAAGTTTCTATGTGTAGAGGACTGAATGGAATAGATATGAAAAGAACAGGCCTAATTGAATTTCTAACCTTGTGGACCAATGTTTCTAAGAATGTAACAGGTAATAGATGTTCAATCATTTCTAAAAGTTTTCCTTATGACAGATAAAATATAATAACAATAGTTTAACAATTTAGAGAATGAGCTGAGCCTTCTTCTTCATCTTCCAATCCTCATCTCTTACAAGTTTATATGTAATTCTTTATAGCACTGTACAGTCACAATGTACATACCATGTTACAAGAATAAACTGTACGGTACAAGAATCATCTTTTTTATCATCTAGTAGTTTCTAGTTTTATACTCAAACAGGTGTTCATTGAGGCATATATATTATCTGGCATAAATGCTAAAATTGCTTTTAATTATTGTTACAAACTTACAGGTGATGAATTTATTGAGCTACAATCTAATATAAAAACGGTCTTATTAGAACGGTTCTTAATCTTACTTTGAAAAATCACCATTTTTTTAACTTCAACTTTTAGGTCACCAATCACGTCCTTTCCAACAACACCAAGCTTATTCAGCTGGTGCATCACCTCCAGCCCCCTCATCACCACCTTCTGGTGCTCCATCACCACCTTCTGCTGGAGCATCAGCACCTTCTGCTGGTGCATCAGCACCTTCTGCTGGTGCATCAGCACCTTCTGCTGGTGCATCAGCACCTTCTGCTGGTGCATCAGCACCTTCTGCTGGTGCATCAGCACCTTCTGCTGGTGCATCAGCACCTTCTGCTGGTGCATCAGCACCTTCTGCTGGTCCATCAGCACCTTCTGCTGGTGCATCAGCACTGTCTGCTGGTCCATCTCCACCATCAGGTGCCCCATTACCACCTTCTGGTGCACCTTCTGCTGGTGCATCCCCACCTTTTGCTGGTCCATCACCACCTTCTGCTGGTGCCTCATCACCACCTGCTGCTGGTGCATCAGCACCTTCACCTCCAGCATCTGCTCCACCTTCAGGAGCTGGTGCTGCATCAGCGGAGAAATCCTGAATAATAGTTATTGCATATTGTATATTGTATATTGTATATTCTATATTGTATTCCATATTGTTAAGTAATAAATCAGCACAAAATTTCTTTGCAGTGCAATCGGCTTCATTTTGTTAAATGCCGTCCAAAGAGCTAAAAAATGTTGAAATCCAATAACTGGAAGGTCTAAATATAGATTAGTATGGTAAAATTTAAATAAGTCATTTTAGGCAGTATGCCTGAGGACTCAGTCAGTAGGTATAAAAGCCCAGTTTTTAGCCTAAAGTTAGAGGAATGTATTAGTAAGAAATACTTTTTGCAAAAAAATGGACAGATTCTTACCACTGGAAATATGATACAATATATGAACTTATAAATACATCATTAGTGTTGATAAGTTTTTTTTTAATTGTAAATAATTATTGCAATTTTATATTGGAATATTCAAGCATAAATTGATGAAATGTGATTAATATGAAATAAAACAAATAAATTGTTCTTGCAAATAAAAAAATCAGAATTATTTACCTTATTAGACACATAATTTCTGTAAGCTTCATTAAGCTGTTTGAACTGGTCTGTTAGACTCTCTAATTGACCAACCATGGCCTAGCAAAAATTCAAATTAACTCCGTTAAATACTTAAATAGCAACCAGCTGCTGTACCTAGTGCTGGCCAATACTTCGTTAGTGAACCACAAAAGTTGTTAATTTTGAAATTTCTAAAATATATATCTATAGCAACATTTATGAAATTGACATGGATAACAAACAGTAACTTTCAAGAAGAATAGAAAATACCATTAACAAGTAAACGTTCAGGTCTTAGCTATAAGAACTAATGGCTATTTGAGTTGGTAAGGATCAGCTATTTAAACTAACCATTAACAAAATAGTTGCACACAATTTTATTGTCTTTGTGATAAAAACTCTGCGATTTTCTAAACAAAAAACTTTGCAGCGTGGGTCCCAAGGGACATAAAGTAACTTAACGCCCCTTTGAAGGGGAAATCAAAGGTTGGTTATGTTAACAAAAAGGCAGCAAAAAGTATCAAACATAACTACCTTGGTTGCCTCTGGAGCTTTTGGGGGTTGCGCCTGTACACAGACCAGTAGAAAGGCATGGACACATATCAAATATATCATTCTACCTAGACAAAGTTTATTAAAGAAATTCAATGAACTTTTGGGAAAATAATGACTAAATGTAAGTGTCAGAAATTAATGCATTGTAAGACAATCAAGCAAAAATATGTTGCTAACCATTTTTAATTAGTTAAAAAACATAATTGGTCAGGGGTATATATTTTCCAGTATTATTCTGCAGCTCTGAAATGATTTCGAAACTCTTATAGAATACAATAAAACAGATTTAAATTTGGTGATGGTGATGGACCAAACCTCTGTAGAGTAAAAAAGTTGATGTTAGTTCCACGTTTATTGAAAATATATTTTGGTCTGTTCTTGAGATTGTTTCTGTCACAAAGATTAAAAACAAAACTCTACCTTTTTAGGTATTTTTCCTGATTTTTAAAAAAAAAGTCCAAATCCAAAAGGAATATGATATTCATGTAAATGAAGAAATACATACCCCTCTAATTGGTAATTCAGACTTATGATTGAAAAAAACAAGTTTCCATAGCAACAAAATTGTATTTTATAAAAATTAATGTTAACTTTACTTGTTAATGTGGCTGAAAGGACTAAATAACATTAATTCAACTTAGTAGGTTATTAAGTTAATTTGAAATCTAATTTCAATCCTTTGATATTTAGGAGTTAATTCACAATCTAATATATTTACATACATTCTCATACAAATGATATTATTTTGAATTCTTCTAAATTCATTAAAGTGATTGGGTGAAATAATTTTTGGTTGATCAGAATTTTTAACGTTTAATTTAATTTGATTAAATTAAAACTTCCTTTATTACACTAATGATGCATGATTGTTAAAATTTAAAATTATACAATTATTTACAATGCAAATGTGTCCCAATAAAAGTTCAGAATATGTTCTTTTTTTCAGAAGAATGTTATAATGCAATATACCTTAAATATAAGAAAATTGTGCTTATGCAATCACATCTTTTCTTAATTTTTAAAATTTGGTTGACCTTAAACTAATTGTCAAAATTTAACCATAAAAAATAAAATTTCAACAAATAAAAAATTAAATATTAAATTTAATAAAAAGGTTCATTTAGCTTGATGTACTTTTTAACTTTAAATTGTTTATTTCTTAATTTGATGGAAAGATAGGAAACAGAAAGTATCTTCGACACTTTGATCACTAGAAAAACTTGAAAATGCTAAAATGATTTTTTTTTAATTATGAACAGAAAGTGATATATCTATATTCTATATCTTACAAAATTTTACATCTGTATAGTAAAGCTCTTTGCTCATATATAAATATTTGTATATATGTTAGCTATAATTGGCACAACTTGCTCATAAATAAATATTTGTATACATATTAGCTATAACTGGCACAACTGCTATACCTGATACCGGATTTTTTAAAAATTGATTTTTTTTTTCAAAATAATTTTTTTTCTTCAAAATTAGATTTTTTATTTAATGGGTAATGCCTGGCACTTCAGATAGTCCCTAATAATCTGATTTTAATTTTGAACAAAATGTTTGTAAATTCAAGAAAAAGTTTATTATGACTGTATGCATTTATAGGTCCTATGTTACAAACAAAATGTTATGGGTTCTTCTAGCAGTGTATCTAACCTGAGTGGTACTGTAGTGTCTCTAGCCTGCTTGATGAATACTTGATGTGTTCTCAGAGATTTAGTAACTCGAGATAGATTAATCACTAGTTTACCAATACAGCTATCAATCATTCACATTTATCTATCTATCTATCCTTCACATTCATGTATCTATCTTTCTTTCACATTCATATATCTATCTATCTTTCTTTCACATTCATATATCTGTCTATCTTTCACATTCATGTATCTATCTATCTTTCACATTCATATATCTATCTATCTTACACATTCATGTATCTATCTATCTTTCACATTCATGTATCTATCTATCTTTCACATTCATATATCTATCTATCTTACACATTCATGTATCTATCTATCTTTCACATTCATGTATCTATCTATCCTTCACATTCATGTATCTATCTATATTACACATTCATATATCTATCTATCTTTCACATTTATGTATCTATCTATCTTTCACATTCATATATCTATCTATCTTTCACATTCATGTATCTATCTATCTTTCACATTCATCTATCTATCTTTCACATTCATATATCTATCTATCTTACACGTTCATGTATCTGTCTATCTTTCACATTCATGTATCTATCTATCTTTCACATTCATGTATCTATCTATCTTTCACATTCATGTATCTATCTATCTTTCATATTCATGTATCTATCTATCTTACACATTCATCTATCTATCTATCTTACACATTCATGTATCTATCTATGTTTCACATTCATCTATCTATCAATCCTTCATTCATGTTTTAGTCTATCTTACACACTCATGTATCTATCTATCTATCAATCTTACACTTTCATCTATCTTTCTATCAGTCTTTCACATCAATCTATCTATCAAAATCTTACACTTTCATCTATCTTCTATCAATCTTTCACATTAATCTATCTATCAATCTTACACTTTCATCTATCTTCTATCAATCTTTCACATTAATCTATCTATCAATCTTACAAATTCATATATCTATTTACAAATCTTTCACATTAATCTATCTATCAATAAAGATTTTAGAAAGTTGAACAAAAAAAAATATTTTCTTTTTTAAATACTGAATTACAGTTTAAAAATGGAATAAAAACTATTTCTCCCAAGGTCCCAAACCTTCTCTAGAACGCTAACTTTCAGATGGAGAAGCTCATGTCCAGGTAGGTTAAAATGTTCTCCTGTAGGCTGGTTTATGTGGAGATTCTAATGTAACCAATATGTTCTCTCACTCTTTCATCTAAAGATCTTGTAGTCTGTCCTATGTATTGTAGTTTACATTTCTTACATGTGATATATCAGTAGACTGCCTTTCTAGTCTTGCAGTTGAAAGTTCCATTAGAGGAAAGTACTGGTTTGCTGCAAATTCTTACAATTCTGTATGCAAGTGAATAAGGTATACTGTTAGAGATATAAGCTGGGTGTCAGAATGATGGAAGTAGGTACATACATGGGTTTTCTGTAGAGATCTGTTGTGATTTTTCCATCCTCAATGTACAGTTTTGTGTCCGAGAATGGAATACTTTTCGTTCCAGGGCACCAACAGTCATGTTCATCCTTAAAATCAAAATAACATAAAGAACTGTGATCTGGTGTAAACTTAAATGTAAATGCCTACTCCGTAATAATTTCTCGAACAAGTATCTATCTAGGTACAACTCAGATTTTCTTGACTATCAATGTCAACACACAGCTATAATCCTGTGAACTATCAATTTCTACCACTGGGCGCGATCTTGTTAGCTATCAGTGTCAGTACATACACTAAATTGATCAATGTCTCAAACAGGACACGATCCACATGGCTAAAATCCAGTGAACTACCACTGGGCGCAATCTTGTTAAATATTAATGTCAATACGGACACTAGCAATTCGTTAGCCACACAGGGACACAAGCGTAGCTATCAAACAAGCCCTTATTTGATCTGTACCAAATCCTTTGGTACGATCTCAGCCCATATGTTTCAACGAGGGTGAAATTAATCTACACTGTAATCAAAGCATAGTTTCTATATTAACAGATGTAGTTGAGGTTTAAATGTTACAAGTCAATGTAAATAGACGTAATTACAATTCCTATGTCATTATCTATTTCACATGATTAAGACAATCATGTTACGAATTAAAGCACAGTTGAAATAGGCACAATTAAGATGTACATTATTAGATATATCAAATGATTTAAGCTAATCATGCTACATAATGGGTTAAACGTATAAGTTACAAACATAGATAGTTAATTATGTATAACGTACTTCAGGTTTACAGAATATTATGATTACCCAATTTTTATTTCATGTTTGCATAGGAAGGGGCTGGATGTATTCCGATTGCTGTTCCTATACATGTCCCACTGGTGTACATTTGAATATCCGAGCATGTGTCAACCTTTGCGGTCCTACTTTGGACTATACCGCCAATTCACAATTACTAAAGCGGCAGAGGAGTGTGTATGAAGAGTTTACATCCAAATTCAAATATGTATATATTTAAATGTCTATCTTTCTATTCATGTATATATTTAAATGTCTATCTATCTATTTATGTATATATTTAAATGTCTATCTATTTATGGATATATTTAAATGTCTATCTTTCTATTTATTTTTATATTTGAATGTCCGTTTATCTATTTCTGGTTATATTTAAATGTCTGTCTATATATTCATCTATACATTTAAATGTCTGTCTATCAATTCATGTATATATTTAAATATCTATCTATTTATTTATGGATAGTTTAAAATTTATGTCCATCTATTCATGTATACATATATATTTAAATGTCTATTTATCTATTTATGTTATTTTTTAGATGTCTTCTTGTATATTCATGTATATATTTAAATGCCTATCTATCTATTTATGTATATATTTAAATGCCTATTTATCTATTTATGTATATATTTAAATGTCTGTCTATCTATTTATGTATATATCCTAATGTCTATCTATCTATCTATCTATCTATCTATCTATCTAACCTAGCTCCGACTGTGATGCTAAAAGAATTTTCTGATTAAATACTATTTGATTGAAAAATATCTTTATTTTATTGAAGAACAAAACATTTTTTTGATACGATTCATTTTACTGAACGGGACTGTACACGTATTTCCACGTGATCCTGTATGCACATTGAACCCTTTAAACCTTTGACTGATTATAGAGGCCTAAGAAATATGTGTGTTTATCTCTAAAATAGTGTTTAAACTGTTGGCAAACTCAGCACAGCTGACTTTACATGTACACCTCAAAAATACCGAATATTCCAAGTGGGTTTCAAATCAAGATTAAATATTTATTTACCTAGGCCAACAAAGCAGAACACCCTGTATTTAACTATAAGCAGGTCTAAGTATAGAAAGTATTATATTTAGCAGGACACCCTTTATTTAAAGGGAGTGTTCGCGAAAAATGAAAGGGGATAGGCTTAATGCGTTAAAAAAGCGCTTTTGATCGCTACTAATCTTACTTCTATCTGTTGCGTCTATAAGAAGAAAATTGTTAAAGGTGTCTCATACCGAATAACTTAGCGCCCATACAGATTCAGAAAATTGCTACATACGACTTAGACCATAAAAAATCAATTTAATTTCAAACAAATCATTCAGATATTACAACTATANCCCTGTATTTAACTATATAGTAGGATACCCTGTATTTAACTATATAGTAGGTCTAAGTATAGTAAGTATGCACCGCATAAATTAAACAAGAGCAATTAAAATTCTTTTCTTCTCTTTAAATTTTCTCAATTTCTCTCTTTTATCTAATCCATCACACCTCACCCTTCTCTCTTTAATCTAATCTGTTCCCCCCCTACACCCATCATACCTTACTCGTCTTGCTTTTTATTCCATTAAATGTTCCTCACTAAGCCCTATTTTGTGCTAAGGATTTTTTTAGGGGGGTAGCTTATCCCCCCCCCCCTCTGCTCTCTCCACCTGAATTTCCCTCTAGTGCGCCACCCCTTGAAGGGGGAATATTTTCCCCATGTCTGGGCAGCATTAAAATAGTAAAATTTGTCCGGGTAGAGCAGGGGGGGGAACTTTTTGTATCTAAGATAAAGTGTATTGGAGTCCTACTACTAAAGAATGCTGACATCAACTATAATAAATTCTGTTTTATTTTAGATATATAACATTTTATTTTCTTCAAAATTTTTGTATTCAATTCTTTATTTATAAACTCGTCTCAAATGTATTTCATGAGGTCTTTGATGTATATCATGAGGTTTCTGATGTATTTCATGAATTTTTGATGTATTTCATGAGGTTTCTGATGTATTTCATGAGGTTTCTGATGCATTTCATGGGGTCTCCGATGTATTTCATGAGTTCTTCGATGTATTTCATGAGGTCTTCGATGTATTTCATGAGGTCTCTGGAGTATTTCAGGAGGTTTAAATGTAATTCATGAGGTTTCCGATGTATTTCTTGAGGGCTCTGATGTATTCAAAAAAGGTATTTCATGATCAAGATGAGGTCTCTGATGGGGTTTTGAGGATGAAAATATTTCTAACATCTGTAAAAATTTGTCAGATTAGGGAGATAAGCCTGGAGAGTAGTCTCAGAGAATCAAGATTTACAGATCGAACACAAATGCTGCAGAAATCAGAAAATCACTTGTGTATAAAACTACAAGTGTAAATAATCAATTTTCAGATAATGATTAGAGTTTTCACTCTAAAAATGCGAAACATTCGCGAAAAAAATATTGAATTTTTCATCAAACATTTATTAAAGTAAAGGAAGAGAAATTATTAATCATGATATAATAAAACTTCTAATGCTGTGCTCTTGGAGTAGAGAATTTCACATTTTTTTGCGCGCNTATGATCTATAATTTATAATCTTTATTCTTCTGTTGGTTCATTTCATAATAACGTTTAAGTTTGTTTTTTATTTTTTTAAGTTTTGATATATTTTCTTGTTTTTTTTCTGAAACAAAATAAAATAATAAATCTACAATATTTGAGTTTATTGAAAACACTGATTTACTTTTATTCTTAGTTAAACTAAATACTCCGTAATTTGTTTATCCTCTGTGAGCATTAGCTGCTGTTCTAATAACACTATAATTCATGAATCCTCTATGAACAGTAGCTACTGCCCTGATTACTCTATAATTTATGAACCCTCTATGAACAGTAGCTACTATTAACTGTATGCTTTCCAAGTCACCTTTTTCATCACCCTCTCCATCCCTCCCCTCTTCATCCCAAACCTCCCCATATACTCATCCTTATACCTCTCCATCCCTCCCCTCTTCATCCCATACCTCCCCATATATATCATCTAATACCTCTCCATCCAGTGGCGGACATAAGGGGGGTTATTGGGGTTATTTACCCCCCCCTAGAATCCTGGGGGTAAATACCCCCCCTAGAATTCTGGGGGTAATTACCCCTGAACATATATTCAGGCCCTGAATAGCAGGGGTGTAAGAACTGTTTTGATTTTGATTTGATAACCCACATAACCAACCGACGTCGACGAGACGTCAAGGGGACGTCGTCTTAGGTCGGACCGACGTCAAATTGACGTCGGTCTGAAGTCGATTTAAAGTCGTTTAGACGTCGCATTGACGCAAAACGCACAGTTTTCGACCTTGAAGCGACGTCACCTTGACGTCGGGACGACATCAACAGCGATCTACCAAAACTGCATCCAACCTATTACGACTTCCTATCGACCTACTGAAGCTTCCTCTCGACCTACTGCAGCTTCCTTTCGACCTACTGCAACTTCCTTTTGACCTAATACAACTTCCTTTCGACCTACTGCAACTTCCATTCGACCTACTACAACTTCCTTTCGACCTATACTACAACTTCCTTTTGACCTATACTGCAACTTCCTTTAAACCTACAAATAAGTGAAAATCATATTAAACCTACGATAATACGTCGTACAATTTCAACATTTAACCTACAGAAATAACCAGAAAACTCCGAAATAGGAAGACGACTTATACAGCCAAATTTAAGTGAATTGGAAATTGTTACTAAGCCCTTTTATAAGACACGTATTAAATCATTCCGAAATAAGTCTGTTTACAACGCTCTGGAGCAATTGGACTATACATAAAAGTCAAAGATTGTGTCTAAAAGACGTTTTTAATTTTTAGAGTTTTCTGATTCTTACTGTATATACTGCAATCATGAATCAATTGCAACTAGAAACCTACAGTTTAAAAAATGTTGTTGCTTTAAAATATTTAATATTAAAATAACTTGAATTGTTTAGAAACAAACGTAAATATTTGATTAGCAACAAACATAAATATTTAACGCACAAATAACTGGATATAAATTGTTTACAACATTGTCTTCACTCTTCACTTTTTTTTTTTTAAAGTTTATTTTTTTTCCGTGATATTTCAGCTCACTGCTCTATAGTTCGGGCTTTGGACTCCCTTATATCCCTTATACTTCGTGAACTCTGGTACTTTGTGCACTCTGGTACTTTGTGCACTCTTGTACTTTGTG
>NW_019398591.1:0-7804 GCF_000591075.1 Eurytemora carolleeae
ATTAGTATGATAAGTATTATTAGTATCAGTAGTAGTGGCGATAGTATAATTACTATTAATATTATTATCACTATCATTAACATTATTATTAGGAGAGGAAGGGGAAGCTGGAAGGAAGTTATTGGTTTCACATTTATTCAAATAGTTTGGCAGGTTTGTGCATTTTATATGCTCCAAAACCCCTTTCCCCTGAACCCCTTTTATCCTCCCTAAACCCCTTTCTATCCTCCCTAAACCCCTTTATCCTCACAATACCCCCATTTATTCTCCTGAACCCCTTTCTTTACCCCATAGATCTCCTGAACTCCTTTCTTTACCCCCTAGATCTCCTGAACCCTTTTCTTTACCCCCTAGATCTCCTGAACTCCTTTCTTTACCCCCTAGATCTCCTGAACTCCTTTCTTTACCCCCAAGATCTCCTTTCTTTACCCCCTGAACCCTCTTTTTATTTTATTTTGTGAAATTTGAAGTTCACCCTTTTCTCCAGTTTATCACATTTAGCGCCTGCTAAAGGTTTTGTGTCCCAGAAAACTGCTAAAATTGAAAAAAGAAAGTTAATACGGGTGAGCATGTGAGCGGGTGCCAGAATTTATATGTAAAATGTGTTTTTTGTTTATTTATTCAATATTTTAAAAAAAACGTTATTTATTTTAGTAATTTTTAAAGTTTTGAATCAGAAAACTGTTTTACATTAAGTTGTATTTTTTAGACATCAGTATTTTGCAAACATATTTGCTTGTTGTCTCATGCATAGGTTCTAGCCTGTTAAATTTAAATGTTAACGGAGGCGGCATGGTGGGGAGGGGATCGGAAGGGAGGGGACAAGGAGGTGAGGAAGGGGGCAAGGAGAACGAAATGTGATAAAAACTCTTCAATTATAACTTTTTTCGCTTTTTTATTTACAACAACTAGACACCGTGTTTTCTGTAAACTGCTGATAAAAAATTATTATAACAATGAAATAAACAGAAACGAAATTGGAAACCATTTTATAAAAAGGATTTTCAATTCTTACAGATGATATTTTTCTTTGATTACTGCGTTTAAAGCTTTCGGTAGAATAAAGTTCTGTATGTAATAAACGCCTACTCATTTATCAAACGTGTATCTTTCCAGGTACAACTCAGATTCTCTTGAAATCAATGTCAACACACGGATACAATCCCGTGAACTATCAACGCCACTACCAATGTCAACCAAACACTAGCAATTAATCTATCAAGCCAAAACTCAAGGCAACTTTCTCAATATTCGTATGTTTCAACGAAAACAAATTACTCTCAACACTGTAATCAAAGCGGAGTTTCTATATCAACTAGTGTATTTGAGGTTTACAAGTTAAAGTTAATAGATGTTATTACAATCCCTACATCTTTATCTATATCGCATGATTAAGACAGTCATGTTACGTATTATAGCAGCACAGTTAAAATAGGCGTAATTTAGATGTACGTCATTATATGTCACATGATTCAAGCTAATCATGCTACGTATTCATTTAAAACGGAGTTCAAATTAATAATGGGTTTTACGTAGAAGTTTACAAACGTCGATAGTTAATAATGTACAACGTACTTCAGGTTGACAGAATATCATGTTTACACAATATTTAGTACATGCACACCAATAACAGTTTAGGGCACATTTACTTCAAATCAACAGATTTTTATTTTAACTCTTAATTTAGGGTTTAGCCTGGTATTCAAAACACATAGATCCCTACTGGGTTCAAACCCTTCATTGTAAAACAGTGGATTGTGAGATAAATAGGTAAATGATACGAAAATACCCAAATCATGTAAATGTAAAGACGATATTTAATAGCAGTTTTTTTTATTATATTTAATATATTTATTCATTTATAATTCATTTGGAGTAAATCTGAAGCAATTCCAAAATAATTTGTTTTAGGAAAATCTATGTTTTTGTCGAAAACTTGTTTCACGGAATAGCTGTGTATTCCGGGGTAGCCCTAGTGGGCAGACTTGAAGGTATGATATATAGAAAATTATCTTTAAAAATATATTAGAATTAAAATAATAATAAATAATTTTTGAAACTAATAGTTGGTCCAATTCCATTTAACAACAAAACTAATTAATTATCATATTTTTTATTTGCTTGCAGATGAAACAGAAGGTAACAAAGTAAACAAATGAATAAAGTTGCATGTTTTTGTTTAAATGTCTTCTCAATTTGATTTTTTAAGCATGAATATCATAAGATTGTCAACTTTCATAAAAAGATTTACCCTATTTAACAGAGCATAAAAAATTACTTTTAAACACATTTTTTAAATAAAAAATGAGCCTTTACCACAAACTCTGATTTTCTATTGCCTTTATCTTTGCAACCCGGACATTTCCTACTATAAATTCTGTTAGATTAAAATATCTCAGTTTAAAAATCAAAGGTTTACACCATCAGGTTGTAAAGATATAAGGATTAGAAAATTTGAGTTGATGGCAAAGACTCAACTTCTTTAACAGGGTTGATTGGAGTCCTACTCTGGATCCTTGGAATAATGTCTGCAGGAGCTCCTCTCCTCTTCGCTGTAGTTATTCTTCTTCTTGATCTCACCATGACGTATGAGGTGAGACAGAATGAAAGAAAGCAAAAATACAAAATGGCCGCCAAACTGCTGATTTTCCATTATTTCTTATGAAAGAGGGAGATTTTAATTTATCTACACCATAAGATTGTGTCTATGGTTAAGAGGTCAGGGCCTAATATCATCTAATAATGGTTTGTTTAAATAATAATTATTTGATTTTTCAGACTCGGACAAATGGAGTTACTGAGATCGGGGTCGCTATTGCTAAAACAGTCTGGTTCGATATTATACCGTCAGGTAAAAATTATATTACACTCTAAAGATCGAAAAATCAAAAATATAGAATATTCAATTCAATGTGAATATTTTATAATTTCAGGTTTACTTTTGTGTTGGTTTCTTGGACAATGTCTCAACGGATTCACAAGAATTCGGTCGTCTTCCTCGCGCGAAACGGCCAGCAAATTGATTGGCGCATTTCTTATCGTGTTCCATACTGTACACTTGGCAAGCATCATAGTGTATGTTGTTGCTAAATCACAACCCGTCACAACACAGGTAAGAGTTCTTTATTTATGCACTTTATTCTCACATTCACATGTTTGAGTAATGTTTTTAGCGCTTAAAAGGACTGTATAATGTATATCTGATCGAGCAAAAATGGAGAAGATGTCGTAGTTTTCTATCCAAATATTGTTTGAATTAGGTTAATCTTCTTCATTGTATCTGAAGTCTGAATACGCAAGTCACGTTTTAAAAAATTGCAATTTAAAAAAAAAACAATTTTGGATAGAAATATAGGGATAACTTAATCATTTTGCTCAGGCAAAGGTTTAAAGGGTACCAATATATAATCCAACTTGTTACTCTATAAATGGAGGATCACTTGAAATTACGTCGGCAGTCCCTTTAAAAGAAATATATATAGATAAAGTTGGCAACTGTTATTGGTTGGTTGCTTGAGATTGGATACAGCCTGGCCGCCCTTGCTATTCCCTGGTGCTGGTTAGCTGGTCTTCTTATACCAAGGCAAGCTAAACAATAAATTTACCCAAACTCAGCTTTCATTGACAAGAATATTCGTTAAGTTAAGGTTAAATCAGTTCCAAAATTTTGAACGCTATTTGAAGTTATAATACATTATTTTTTGAGTCTGCTCTTACGACATTTAAAAAAAAAAACATTAAAAAGGGCCCCGCAATAATTTTCAATACCAAACAAAATAAAGAGTGGCCCATAAATCTATGTTATAAGAAAACGCCATTTAAGCAATTTAAGTGTATTTGATGTTGCTATCCAGTAGCTTTACTTGATACTGTAACTACAGCTTTTCCAGTGAAATTGTCTGTACGAACACTGAACAACTACTGTACGAACACTGCACAACTACTGTGTTATATGTTTTATAAAATATTTTATATCATAATTTTCTTATTTGAAAGTTTTATGTGTCTTACAAATTTTATTTTGAACTTCGATTCGATCATTTCTTAAAATGCGGTGTTTTTAGACGGGATTCCACGGTAGACTCAGTGGAAGTAAATCTGAAGCTAGCGAAACAAAACAAATCCAGGAATATCATAAAGTACAAGTGAGTCCAATTTTACAAATGCAATCGCGTGAGAATGCATTTAAAGAAATGCTAAAAATTTTCTCGTAGTATTGAATTCTTGAAAATTTCCTTAATTTTTGTAATTTGAAATTATTTTGGTTAGTATTATTTATCAATTGTAAATTCATTAATAGAAAATTTAAAAAGTTTCGGAATTGTGAAGAATATCCTTAATTTGTTTGAAGCTTTAACATAAAGTCAAATTTCCTCGCAATTCAGAATTTTCAAAACTCCTTAATTTTTGTAAACTCAACTTTCTCGCCATTTAAAATTTTTAAAAATTCCTTAATTTTGTGATCCGAAGTTTTTAACTAAAACTTTTCACCTACAGTAAAGTCTTAGCATTTAAAATTTTTTAAACTCTATAATTGTTTTAATTAATTGGAAGTTTTTAAAAAAAGAATATTATTTAGGAAGGAGAAGTCTAATGTACAGACACCTCCCACAACACCTTTTAAGTTCAAACCTGAGGTAAAATCTGTTTAAAGTTCTAGCAGTCAAAAGTGTAAAATTTGTCAAAGAGTGTAAAGACAGTTGGGTCGAAGTTGAAAACGTGAAGATCAATTCATTTATTTATCGGATGGTAGGTAAGTAAGTAAGTAAGTAAGTAAGTAAGATTTATTAGAGATAAATCAAGATCATAATACATATTATAATATGATTAACATTCTCATAAGAATGTAATTGAATATATCATGGGTTTTATCACAGATTAAGATAAGGTTATATCATATAGAGAGTTTAATTTTCTCTGCATATAAGGAATAGCAGATTTTCTGTATTTCTCCGTTCTAGCATAGTTGACAGTAAATAGTTCAACGTTCCGTAGACCGTAGCTGGTGGTTGTGAGTGACTGGTTCTACAGGGAATAGAGCAGAATGCCTTTGAGATTTTAGACTTATCGGATGGTTGGATTGGAATCACTCAAAGAAAAAACGATTTATAGAAAGTCTAGGTACAACTGAATGCATATGCAGTACATGTTGTACCGGCTCGGATTATACAGCTTTGAGAGTGGTGTGTGACTGAATTCTATTTCTAATGTAGTTTTGTTGACTGAATAGTCAGTTTAATAAAATAAAAAAGATCGATAAGGATATTTCTTGACATTTATTTAAGGTAAAATGGAAAATGACAAATGTTTTAAAATATTTTTCCCAGTAGGGACTGCAATTGGTTGGTTAAATAATAACAAAGGAACTATTAACGAATATGAGTGATCACTTCATAGGAGCTTTGTAGAGCTTCATGTTGGTGGTGCAGATCAACAGGAACTGGAACAACAGGTTTCCGCTCACCCCAGGCTTCGGATTAAGGGGGAGAGTTCTTGGGTTTATCATTTTCGGGTTTGAGGGATTACGTGTCTCCTCTATGTTCGCATGATAATTTTGGAACTCTAGGAACATTATTTGGCTGGATGTAAGCATCGCCTGTTGCTAGCTAGGTATCTGTATCATCATCATGAAGGAGCCAGGTTGCTCCTTGAGACGAGCTGTTAACATCTCAACTGTTTCAATCTGACTGAGGACCTGTAGGTAGGGAAGAGAAGGGGGGGGGGGTAGGAAGGAACGTGGGCTGAATGTGTTCAACTGCTAACTCCGGAAAAGGATTTATACATCTCGAAATATATAGCAGCATACAAACCACACAGAATCATCTTCCTTATATTTGGAATTTGTGTTAACAAGTTTACATACATGTAGAAACAAACCGGAATCGGCATCTAGTTGTATCTAGTTTTATCTAGTTTTATCTAGTTTTATCTAGTTTTATCTAGTTTTATCTAGTTTTATCTCTCACTCAGTTTTTTTCAATTTTTATTTCCTTTGCTTGACTGGTCCAGTGTCAGATCAATTGATTGATAGATTAATCGCTTGATTGCTTGATTGGTTAAATTGATTGATTGATTGATTGGTTAAATTGATTGATACGTTGATTAATTGATTGATTTCTGTAGGTTACCTCCTCTCCTAGTGTGCACTCCCAGGATAACTCATCTGTTGTTATGAGAACGAATGGAACAGGTTGGAATAATTAAGTTTTAAAAGGGAGTGTTCGAGAAAAAGAAAGATGGTGCCTTTTTTACCATGCATTAAGGAAAACTGCACAGTTCACGGTAAAGTAACGGTTCAATTTTGGACAGATTTTAAATAAGAGATGCAGTAAGTTCTATATAAGTTTGTTAGCCGTGAACTTCTAACTTGTATATTAGCAACAAAATACCAGTCCTCTGAACATTTTTTTTTTGCCATTTTGCTCTTATTTTAGCATTTACTTGGAACAGGTCTGGACTCTGGGCAGAAGAGTAATATGAAATTTTATTTGCGATTAATTTTTTTTTGGAAAATTCTTTCATGTTATCATATAAAACTTGAATAAAAGTTATATTTGCTCTTTTCAATAAACTGTTAAAACTTCATTTCTTGCCAAATCCTATTTGAATTGTTTTTATTCAGAAACTAGTTGAAAGCATCACTTTCTTGACATTTGTCGGAAACAAATAAATAAACAAAGTTAAGAAGTTGTTTTGCGTTTGTAAAAGGTCATATTTGTTTGTTTATCGGCTGGAGTAAATAAACTTTTCAAATTTATTTCCGTTGGAAACGTACATTCTTTGTAAAATATATCTAAAAAAGAGTAAATAATATATTTATCTCTTAATTATTTGTAATCATAATCACTCTAATTTGACACAATGAAAAGTTCAAATTTATCAATATTTACTGTTACGAATTCGTAACCTCATAGTTCTCTACCTTGAAATTTTACGCCCAAGTATTTAAAAAGCAAGATTATTTTAAAAATGTGTGTCTCTGAAAAAAGTTTTTTTTAGGCTTTTTAGCCAACTAACATTCTATCATTGAAAATGTGCAATTTTTTCTACTCATGTCGAATAAAACGTAAAAATAAATTCATAATTTGAATCTTTTTTTAAATCTTTGAAAGGAGGCCGAGCACATTTTCGAATATCAGTTCCGCTTTTGAAAGTTAAAACGGCATTTTAGAGAAAAATGCTTCATCGACGACACCCTCATTAGTGAATATTGTACCTCCGAGAAGCACTTTTTAACACATTTGAACGATATTTCGTAGGCTAAAAAGCCTAAACAGTAAACACACTTTTTTCAGATACATCTTGTACACAGTACACTGATTTTCAGAGACACCTTGTACACAGTACACTGCTTTTCAGAGACAGTACACTGCTTTTCAGAGACATCTTGTACACAGTACACTGCTTTTCAGAGACACCTTGTACACAGTACACTGCTTTTCAGAGACACCTTGTACACAGTACACTGCTTTTCAGAGACACCTTGTACACATAACACTGCTTTTCAGAGACACCTTGTACACAGTACACTGCTTTTCAGATACACCTTGTACACAGTACACTGCTTTTCGTCTTTATAACTTTTCATAAAAGAGAATTTATAAATTATAACATGATTATTTTTTAACGTGAACTTTAACTTTATAACTTTTTTTGTAGATGCAAGTAAAGACAAGAGTAAGAGGAGTTCCTATCTAGAAGCTGTATCTATGGGTTCTTTAAACATGCAGGAATCAAACCCGCCTAAGGAACAGTATTATTCTAATAAATGGAACACATAACTCATAACTGTATTAGTATTATT
>NW_019398592.1:0-7936 GCF_000591075.1 Eurytemora carolleeae
CCTGTCGGAAACTCAAGAAAACTGAACATATCCTGGTCCGGCCCGTTACAGATCACAGAAATTATCAACCAGGCCATGGTTCGGATCAAAGAGCTAAATGTGAACAAACCTAAAATATATGACGCGCACATCAGCAAACTGAGATTGGCCAAGAAGATGGGAGAACGTGATCCATCTCCAAGACCAAGAACACCAAGGATCAGAGAACGTCCAGGAGTAACTAACTCATGACGATCGATTCCATCATCATATTCCATGATGATAGAATCAAGGGCGGATGTAAACCCACCCAGCTAGTTCATTCAACCCAAGCTAAATTGTATCATGAGTTGAGAACTGGACAAACAAATAGTATTGATTGTATTTAACCCGTTACTACTGGAGCTGGTATCAACGGCCAGAGGAAATTTCCAGGGTAGCAAGGTTCAAATCCTGGGAATCCTTATCAGGGGAACACGGATAACGGTGCTTTCGTCGGAAGAGAAAGCAATCTGAACGTCCATTTTGTCCCCGAGAAAAGGGTTAGTCTTGATGAAGGANAAGAGAACTGACAGGAGTGTTTTCTACCTGGTCTTTCGCGGCGGAGCAGTCTCAGATCTATTACGAACTCAAAGGAGTTCAAAACCTACCTAGTGAATGTGGAAACCACAAAGTTCAGATCACCAATGTAAAAGACATTTATCTATTAAGAACAGTAGAAAACACAGAGGTCAAACTTCATCCAATTAGTCCTGAGGAGCTAAGCAATGCGGCAGAACTAAGGTCGTTAGCTCTATTCCTACGTTACAAGATGGAAATTGGAGAAGGAAGAAGAAATGAGTTGGGAATCCAAATGTCTTGTGAAGCCAATGTCAAGGAACCCTCCGAAGCTCCGCCACATCATTTAGGAGGAGGGGTGTTTGTGTTTAAACGTGGGGAGATCGTGTATCAATACACGTGTTCTCAAGTAACAGTCAAGTTAATAGAAAAGGAACATTGTTATATCGATATCCCAATCCATCAAGAGAAAGATTATAAGTTCATCTCCATTGCCAACCGAATGCTGATCACCTCATCAGCGCAGGAACCATGCGTTCCTCATTTTTCCAAAGCAATAAAAGGAATTAAGAATTGGATTAAGATAAGTCCCAAGCTCAGGTCCATTCCTCCGCCACGGACAGAGACGAAGGAGACTGCTCAAACTCATCATGAAGATGAATTGGGTCTGTACACCCAGGCGGAGGAACGAGATTTCGACCATGTGGCGGGTTTGGCCTATTATACATCCCAGGTTCAACAGCGAATCGTCCATGCTGTCTGCAAGAATGATGAGAGCTGTGAACTGAATCCGTTACCAGGAAGTCCATCGTATTCTCTGACGAAACTAGAACAAGAAGCCGAAGATTTTATAACGTTGGGCGGATGGAACTTTTTTCTCAAGAAAGTCTGGGAACCAGTGTGGTATGCAATCCGAGTATATGCAACTATAGGAGGATGTATTACTACAACACAGTGGGCGTTCTGGGTCTTAAAGGTCATGAAAAAGGGACTGGGTGCCTGCTGCCATTCTCCCGTGGCGGAGAACAAGTTCAGCGACGCCATGCTCATGGAACTCATGGGGGACTCACACCAGACTTCCTCCGCCCCAGCAAGAAAGGGCGGAGTACGTTTTTACCGAAGAAAAGGTTCTGATGGAGAAGTAGAGTTGGGAATCCCTAACTAACTCATGACGATCGATTCCATCATCATACTCCATGATGATGGAATCAAGGGTGGATGTAAACCCATCCAGAAAATGTATAGTTGATTCTAGTTCATTCAACCCAAGCTAAGTTTTATCATGAGTTGAGAACTGGACAAACAAAAAATAATGATTGTATTTAACCCGTTACTACTGGAGCTGGTACCAACGGCGAGAAGAAATTTCCAGAGCAGCCAGACTCAAATCCTAGGAATCCTTATCGGGGGAACACGGATAACGGTGCTTTCGTCGGAAGAGAAAGCAATCTGAACGTCCATTTTGTCCCCGTGAAGAGGGTTAGTCTTGATGAAGGATCTGAAGAGAGCGGTCGATAACAGCTCCAGTAGCTCCAAGAGGAGAATTAGCTCCAGCTATGATTCCAGGATTAACTTCGGTTGATCCTCAGTTTGTATTTTAATAATAATGTAAAATAAATGTCCATGAAAAGTTAGTGCTTTAATCGATTCCATCTGGCTTGTTATATTGAGTTTCTCTTTGTAAAGTTGTCTTTATTGAGTTCTTTATATATGAGTTTCTATTAAGTTTATAATAACTAACAAACGCATGGATAACAATTCCTGACACTTTATAGACAAAAATGTTGTGTTAAATATAGATCTAATTTACATTTTTTTATCTCCATATTCACTGTGCCAACCTTTGCATTTGAATACATTATCCGAGATTAATTACACAAGATACTCAATTGCTCCAGGCCAGGGATTCGAACACAAAAGTTTTAACCTCTGGCAACAAAACATCTGACAAGCAAGCTTAACAGTTCTCTGTATTCTGAACATGAAAAGTATTAAAAAAGTTTAAAATAAAGAAACTTTCTTCTATGATTTTGGATTAGATTTTAATGCAGGGAAAGAATGAACTTGAGAAAAGACATTAGAGAAAAATCTCCGAAATTTTAAGTTCTACAATTACAAAGAAAAAACGGCACCTTGAAAAATAAGCTCAACACTTCTCTCTGTATTCTGATCATAAAAAGTATTAATAAGTTTAAAATAAAGAAAGTTTCTTCTTAGATTTCGGATTAGATTTTAAGATACAGGGATAGAGTGAACTTGAGAAAAGTCAGAATATAAAAATCTCCGAAATTTTGATTTTTACAATTATAAAGAAAAGATGGCGGCTTGAAAAACAAGCAAAACTTAATGGCAAGGAGTAGACAGTGGAATAGAAAGAATAGAAAGTTTCCCCAGTACCTTAAAATTCAACTTTTTAATTGAAACGTTATATTTTTGTACTTAACTGCACAATTGCTGTGTTTCATGTTCATATTGGACTACTTGAATTAATCTGTCGTCTTCCTATTCCACAGCTTTATGTTCCAAAGGAATATCCAGGTATATTTTTTAATAAAGTATAAATGAAGAACGTATAAAGTGAAAGAATGGTGTGATGTGCTAACTGAATATTACAATTCTTATTGAAAACACAGATGGTGTAAAATACTTTGCACTAGAAACAGAAGAAAAAGAGAAATCCAATATTTGTATGAATTAAGATTGATGAAAAAAAAAGATTTTTAAATCAAAAATTGGAATCTTAGACATGATTGGAAATAAATGGAACATTTTATTCAAAATTTTCGCAAAAAATTGAATTTTTTGCGAAACTCAAATTTTGTAATATCCTGTAGCTGGATAGCGCAAACCATTAATATATCGAGCTTAGACTGTATAGTTTGAAATATAAAAGGTCTATGCCATCGGGTTGTAGAAATCAGTTTGTGACAAAAACTCAATACCTCTGTTTGTATAATCTTACACAGAAAGGTGCAAAAAATGTTCTTTGTTTAACAAAAAAGATAACAAAATTTTTAACCTGGTATAGATATACAGAGAAGTTTAAAAAATAGGGCAAATTAAAGCCAAACAAAATAGTTGTCTCAAACTTTTATGATATTGCTTTATTTCAATTATTAAAAAACTTTACATAACATAATCTTTAATCTGTATCATAAAAACATTATACATTTATACTAATCATTTTGTAAATATCGTAATTATATATTCTTTACTCATTATTTATTGACTAAGATTATAAAATAAAAAAAAAGTTTGTTTTTTTAAATGTTCATAAAAACGAGCTTTTTCTAAGTGTGATTTTAATTATGTTTGACTCTAAATGGATCATTATAAATCTAATATCAGGAAAGTGCGATTTAATATTTAAATAAAAGTTTTAAAATTCCTACAAAACTGTTGATAAAATAATAAATACACTTTATTGTTGTGTCATTATCCTTTAAACCCGGGCTACAATATCATAAAATCTAACATTGTACATCAGAAATTGAATACCTATTTCTAACAAACAAAAACACACAGAATGAACTGACAAGCAAGCTGGACAGATTGTTCTCTGTATTCTGATCATGAAAAGTATTGAAAAAGTTTAAAATAAAGAAAGTTTCTTCTAAGATTTTGGATTAGATTTCAAGATACATGGATAGAGTAAACTTAAGAAAGAGAATGAGTATACCCATGGAATAGAAAGAGAAGACATTCAAGCAAACTTTCATATCGTTGTTGTGATAAAAAGCAAAAAGTTTCACCAAAATCAACTTTTTAATTGAAACGTGTCATTGTTCTACACTGCACAATTGCTGAGTTTCAAGTTCATATTGGACTGCTTGAATTAATCTGTCGTCTTCCTTTTCCACAGCTTTATGGGTCCAAAGGCATATTTTTTATTAAAGTATAAATGAAGTATACAGTGTAAGAATGGTGTGATGTGATAGCTAAATATTAGAAATCTTATTGAAAACACAGATGGTGTAAAATACTTTGCACTAGAAACAGAAGAAAAATACAACTTCAATGTTATTATGAAATATGATTTAATAAAACTCAGAATTCAACAAAATATGATGTCGCATGAAACATTGGAATATTATTGATATAAATAACGTCTATGATTCAGTTTTCGTGTGTCATACTTTTTTATTATTAGTAAGTATTTGTAAAAAGTCACACTTTTGTTTGAATCGAGAGGTATTTTTATATAAATCAAAAAAAGGAAAATTAGATAAAAACAGAATCCAACAGACTCCATTAATTTCACACAAGATATTTATTTAGATTTTTCATTGAAATATTAATAACTATTTTCGCATTCATTTGATATGTTCTTCGAGCTTCTAAGAGTTTGTTATAATAATAATTGATTTGCAGAAATTTATCATCTTCATTGATTGATTTGATTAAATAGAAAATTGAAAAAAAGTTGTTTTAATTTACATTTATATTTTATTTTTTTTCATTACCATTCAAGTCAAATCTCATTCGGTTTGACTATAACAAATTGATTATACATATGTCATTTTATAATTTATTTAAAGTTTAGATCGTGCATTGTAGCCTCAATTTTTGTCAATATTGAACGAACAAAAAGTCTGATGACTGTTAAAATGGTTCTGACTAATTTCTTTTTAACAGCAACAACATGAGCATTGAAAAAGTACCAATCTCTATATCTGGATGACTCAAACCTTTAATATTTCAAACTTCAAACTTGGGCTAATTGATCTAGCAGCAGAAATATTAGTTTGAAAAAAAGTCATGACACCAGGTGGCAAATAAAAAAATTAGAAAATTATCATTCCTTTATAAAAAGCTTGTTTTTTGGTATGCAACAATTTTCCTTTAATCCCGCACCTTTTAATCGATTTAATATGAATGTTTGCATTGAACAACAAAACTAACTTGCGGATTTTTTTTGCCTTTGTAGATTTTCAAAGTATTTTTCAATGAAAATATCCCGGCGGGTTTCAATGATTTATTTTTATTTTCATGAAAAGCGTCAAAACCAGAATTTTAAAAAGGAATGTCATTTACTCTCAGACAAATTAGAATCAATGGAAATTTAAACTCCCTCGGGATTCAATGATAAACACTTGGGCTACGCCCTCGGGTTTATCATTGAATCCCTCGTGGGTTTAAATTTCCATTGATTCTAATTTGTCTGAGACACGCAAATCTGCCCCTTTAGTAAAAGTAAATTCAACCTATAAGAAGCATAAAGTCTGACCGCGTCAACCTTGTTGCACCGGCTAGTCCTGTCCATAGAGCTAGGTACAGTTCAAGCTGGGACCGGAAAGGTTGACCCGGCTGGGAACTTCAAATGTACTACGGCTGCCCGTTGAGAGTAAATGATACATTTTATTTTCTAATTTATTGATAGCAAACACTGCATTTAAATGTTCAACAATACTGAAGCCAAATTAATGCCTCCCGAAAAAAAATGGCGAGAAAAATATTAATGCATCCATCTGGGGCTAAGGTCACAGACATAATGCCGTTTCATTTACTGTTGATAAAAATTCTTATCTCTTAATTTTCTTTCATTCATTCAGGTTTTATTATTAAAATTAAAAATTTTAATTAAAATGTACATTTACAACATTTTTGGTTTTGATTTTATGTCTACCAAAAGTAATAAGTTTTTTATTCCATAAATTTTGTATTGAATGCACCCTCCGCTAAAACAGCATTATCTTTCGGTCAGGCAGAATAGGTGGGAGGAAATCCTGCCAGTACTAGTACAAAGTCATTTTCCGTTAGCTAACTGTAATTTTAGTAAGGTTATGGGGGTAAATAGAACTTTTTAGCTTTACAGGGGGGGTTAATATAGGGGTCAATATAGGGGGGGGTAAAATCAATATAGGGGGGGGTAAAAAAATTTTTTCGCCCTTCGGGCGAAATATTTTTTTACCCCCCCCTGACTAAATTCCTGAAACCGCCCATGACTGTGTACTAATGTATCTATCTGTTTTGTCTGTGTATCGACCTGTCCTTAAATTGTGTGTTAATGTTGATCTATGTCTATGAATTGTTAATTATTAATGTATCTTTATGTCTATGAATTGTCTATTGATGTATCTATCTATCTGTATATGTATGTCCTTCCTTTGTCTGGTTACCCTGCATGTGTCCACATAACTAAACCAAACTAAATCAAAGATCAATAGTTCAACGGAAGAACAGGGATTTCTATATCTAACCCTTCAAGTCCAAATATTAAAAAATACCATTAACATGAACAGAATCTTAGCGTTATCCTTGGTCAGGAGATAAAAGCTGAACCAGTTTAGTTGAGCTCTGAATGAGTATATTTAGTTATGCTTTTAAGTAATGTATATTTTAGAAATAGACAAATCTTCTCCTTCAAGTTCGTGGTATTTATATTTAAACTAGACAGTAAGACAAACTCTCTTCCTAGTTTCTAGTATACTGTATTTAAACTAGACAATAGGACAAACTCTTCCTAGTTTCATAGTATACAGTATTTAAACTAGACAGTAGGACAAACTCTTCCTAGTTTCATAGTATACAGTATTTAAACTAGACAATAGGACAAACTCTTCCTAGTTTCATAGTATACAGTATTTAAACTAGACAGTAGAACAAGCTCTTCAGTATTTAAACTGTAGACAACAAACAATCTGAGGTATCCATTAGTATACGTACATGTATTACAATGTGTATAACATCATTTTGTTTAAAGTATACATAAGTCACTAGTATTCTTGAGTTAGGGTGATGAATATAGGAATGTGTAAAAGTTCTCAATACACTTTGTTATAGCATAAGGATTTGGACATAGGATTGCAGCAGAATAAATATTATATGAGAATAGAGTTTCCAAGTGGTGAAAACTAGCTTTTTTAACACCCTCCGCTAAAACAGCATTATCTTTCGGTCAGGCAGAATAGGTGGGAGGAAATCCTGCCAGTACTAGTACAAAGTCATTTTCCGTAAGCTTGGCCTAGCGACCAAGTAGGGCAAGAAGTCGGGTTGGGACAATAAAGCACCAAATCCCCTCCTATTTGGTCCAGAAAAGCCGGTACTTACCTGGTGTACTGGCACGTTTGCCTGCATTCTGTGTAAGGTAGTTTCATACCGGCCGGTTTCTTAGAACTAGCAGAACCGTGATTTAATTTCCGCAGTTTATACTGTGATAGATAGATACAACTAAAGTAAAATTCAATCTACCAACGCGAAAGTTGACTAAGAAATCGGAAGTGTACACTTGTAGTTTGTACTTTGTTGTACTTTAGAATCTAGTTCTGATTTCGGATAAACAGAAATTGTTTAAATTGATATTTTTATATTTAAATAGTGATTTTAAAGTACTTATTTTATTTAATTAAAAATTGTTAAAATTAGGGCAACTAACCCTGCAGTTCTGCAGCTAAAATAC
>NW_019398593.1:0-6103 GCF_000591075.1 Eurytemora carolleeae
TTATTACCGTAAACTGTTTTCTATTTTGAAGATAATTTTTAAACCAAGTGTTTGCGACCCCTCGAAATCCAAAGTGCAATAGCTTGCTTAAGATTATATTATGATCACAGGTATCAAAAGCTTTCTTTAAATCAATAAAAATACCAAGGGTGTATTCAGGAACAGGTTTATTTAGAGCAGTATATATTTTATCCAGAAAGTGCATGACAGAACGGGTTGTATTGTGACCTTTTCTGAACCCGTACTGATGTTTATATAACAGATTAAACTTATTAATGTATTTAATCATTTGGGAGGAAGCAATCTTTTCTAATAATTTGCTAAAGGTTGATAATAAAGATATTGGTCGATAATTGTTAAAATCATGGGGGTCGCCTGATTTGAAGATTGGTATAACCTTAGCTGTTTTAAGTTCCACAGGGATAAAACCTGTTTTAAATGAAAGATTAAACACGTGACTCAGGGGTTTAGCTATATCTAATATTATTTCCTTTAAAAGCTTAGAAGATAAGCAATCTGGACCAGGACTAGACTTAGATTTTAAATCAGATGTAGACTTAATAATAATTTCCTCTGTTATATTTGCAAAAACAAAGTTTTCTCTGCACTCTTCATTTAAATAATCAGTAAATTGTTTTTAGAGTCAGGGATATTATTAGATAAATCTGGCCCAACTTGAGTAAAAAATTTATTAAACCCTTGAGCCACATCCATTTCTCCATCTATTCTACTTCCCTTAGGCATAAAATAATTTGGTATACATTGCCTATCCTTCTCCCTCCCTATAACTGAATTAATTGTAATCCATGTTTTTTTAATATCATTATTGTATGTTTTAAATCTATCCTTGTAATATGAAGACCTTGAACTACGAAGTACACGAGTGTACAATTTATTGTACTCCCTGTACTTTGACTCATTTTCAGGAGTAGGTTTAGATATTTTCTTTGACAATAATCTCTCCTTTCTTTTTCTAGATATTAGTAAACCTTTCGTCATCCAGGGGTTCAAGGGAACCTTGTTTTTATTAGTGGAAACCTGTACTTCCGGAAAGGCTAAGTCTAAAGCATCATTAAAGATGGAAAAAAAATTTGTGAAAGCAAGTTTAGGACTATTTGTATCTATAACTGACTGCCATGAATAATCTTTCAATAAAGCTTTGAATCCATGAAAAGTTTCATTACTTATTTTTCTAACTTTTTTCTTTTCATTTAGCTTTTTTTCAATCTTAAAATTCCTTATAAAGAATGGAGCAAAGTGGTCTGATAAATCAGTTAATAGAATACCTGCATCAAAAAAGTCGTCCTTTAAATTAGTAGAAATATGATCAATAATTGTCGCACTCCTTTGCGTAATTCTAGTTGGTAAAGTAATAAGGGGCAACAGTTTATTCGAGAGTAAAATATCAAGATAGTTATTAGTTTCAGAATGATTTAGATGCTGAAGTTTGTTGATATTAAGGTCCCCAATTAACGTAATGCCCTCAGTTTGCTTAAGTACAATGTCATTTTTTATTTTTTCTAAGGTTAAGTTTAGATACTCATAAAAAATCTTAACATTTCCATGCGGTAAAGTATTTAGTCTATATATATTTCCAATAATCTGAAATTTATTTTTTCCTGTTTTTAGCTTAATAAATATGGTTTCAATAACATGAGGGATAAAAATTTTTTTTTAGATCTAAATATTTATTGTCTTATTATTTAAAATGTACTTGTGTTCATTAATAATGCTTAATGTCAAATTTGTTTACATTTTTTTGAGAGAGATTTGTGAAATAAATACAAAATAGTTTACATGTGTTCAATAATAATGACAAATTTGTTTACATTTTTGAGAGATTTGTGTAAGGATTAAATACATACATTTCATAAATTAAAAATTTCCAATCAGGGATACTTGGATCCTGCAAAACATATAAATTGGAGAGTACACCAGTGAAGTAGTAGAACATTAAAAGCATATAATAAGTCATTGACGATAAGAGGGTATACGGATTGAATAGAAATTTTTAATATAAGAACCGTTTTCATGTAATTTGGGCAATTTGTGAAGAAATCAGTTTGCGCAAACAATTAACAGTTTTCATGAAACATTGATATAAAGTCGCTGTACACTATATAGAGAGTACAACGATTGTACTAACGAAGAACATTGAAGGTTCTACGTTGGTAAGGCATTACATTAGTTAAACTATGTTGTCTTGATGCTATTTAGCCAACGTAAAGATAGAAAACTATATATTTAAGATACATACTGGCGAGGAACATTGATGGTTCCTTCCTGCATGTTCTTTTCTCTCTGTGGTTTAGAATCTACACAACCAACGTGAAGATGACAGACTCCAAAATTAAGAAATGTTAAATGTGAATAGCTTATTAGAGAATCATTTAGTTTCGATTGTCAGAAAACACATTGTATCTAAGAACTAGACTCAAGTAGAACATTGACGGTTCTGCACTCCTGTCTAGGACATTGAAAAGAGATTAGGGTTTAATCTCTTCATTTTTCTCAAATCTTCAATACTCTAGAGCAGATATGGTGCTCGTTTGTATTGTGCTATGAATTAGAGATATCGATGTAGTGTATTTGTCCCATTTTCTTGAGGCATCCTCGTTTCTCTGTGGTGAGGTTTGTCGGTTCAGGAGGCGTTACAGTTCTCTCAGACTGAATCAGTGAAAAAAAGATTATTAGTTTATTTTGAGAGAAGATTCCGGGTAAGAAGGAAGATTCAGACTTTAAACCAAAGTCCTCTTAATTTAAAGATCAATTTCTNTTACAATATTTAAAATTAAAAGTCGAAGGAAACCTTTCTTCGCTGAAAGTTCCAAGTGTTCCCTGTTGCTGATCCTGATTGACAGCTCTCCGACACCTGCTCTGTTATTTTTCACATACAAATCGTCAACTATGTGTCTATCTATATATGTTTCCATATTTGTTCTTTTCTCGGATATTTCTCACTTCTCCTTTATATTCTTATATCTTGGTATCCTGGTTACTTCGCAAGAGTAGTTTGCACACAGGGTCTTCCTTCTATGTTATTCTGAAGAAAGAACTCTTCTCCTCCCATACGGTGAATAATAGACGAGGTTCTGGCTTGGTCTTTTAGCTGAAAACAGTTTTCAAAGATCTAAAAATAAAAACATATATTTAGTTTTTTTCTCGCTATTTCTTTTAGATCTTACAGTTCTTCTAGGGTTCTAAACTAGCTAGAACATGCCATGGTCACACTGCATCAAGATGAAGAGGATGAGGTGTTTCTGGAGGATGAGGGAGAGAAGGAGGAGAAGGTTCCGTCACCCCGGAGGCAGAGTGCAGCCTTGAGGTTCTCAAGGAGACTGGGGGAGCAACCTCTTACCTATGATGAATTGATCGAAGGAGTTCCTAGAGTTGCGTTTCCTGATGACTTGGATCTGGAATTAGAGGTCCCTTGGGAGGATCGATTGTTCTAGTCTGAGGGAGTTGATGGATTCAAACTATAATGATCTTAGTGAATTACAGTGAAGTTTTTTTAGGTTATTTAAGAGATCAGGATTTCCAGTCGCGGGGTGCAGATAGAACTTTTTTCTTTTCTCGTTTGGTGGGCGAGTGTTACGCCAGCCATGCTCTGTAAGTAAAGTTTATGTGATGCCCCTGTGAAGTTCTGAGTTCACCCTGTATACCTGTACAGAAAAGAGGTCGGAAAACTAGTTTGAGATACTGTATACGGACTTCCTACGCATGCGCAAGATTCCTACGTTGGAGCAGACAGATTCTATTTGTATTACTTAGTTATAAACCGTTTAAGTGTATTGATAATGTAAACTGTGCTTATAATTCTGGGATCACTGCGGTAAGATTCCTTTTTATATATATAAATACCNCTCCCTCACAACTAAATCCCTCCCAGCACAGTCCCCAACACCCTCACCCTGTACCTCACTGGGGCTGTCCGGCCCATCAAGCATCCTCTGGTACCCAGCATGTATTCGTCCATTCCAACCTCCTCCAACTCCATAGGAACAGGGACGGTTTGTTTAGACATTTCTCTGAAAAATAAAATCGTAGAGAAAGTATATTTTATGATTTTACTGTAATTAACTTTATCAGAACCGTTAACAAACCATTTATATTGGTTTGCGTCATGTAATTCCTGCATATTATACATGTAACTGAGATTACTTATTAAGGTATCTCTCGAGATTTTAACTTTAGTTCGTCCT
This sequence comes from Eurytemora carolleeae, assembly GCF_000591075.1. Taxonomy (NCBI): domain Eukaryota; kingdom Metazoa; phylum Arthropoda; class Copepoda; order Calanoida; family Temoridae; genus Eurytemora; species Eurytemora carolleeae. The sequence continues at coordinate 4,203 of NW_019398593.1, forward strand.
CGGTAGGACTCCATGGTTTGTTCCGGACTAACCGGATACATGAAGAGACCAATTTCTTTGCACAGTTTGTCGAAATCATCCTCGAGGGAAGGATTCCGTATGAATAAAATTGTTAACAATATTGATTTTTTTCCTCTAATATGAGATTGACTAAGCTTGCGCTGCCAAATGCTGGAACTTTCTATTTTGAATTCGTAACAAAATGGCCGATTTAGCATTTGTAGTAAGGAATTGAATTGGTTTGGTAAAACTTGTGTTGCGGAGGTTGCAATTATTATACCCCGCCGCGGGGCACCAGTTATAGTGAAAATATACATTATAAGGAGGTAAAGACTAATATTCATGTTCATATTCTTTAAACAATGGTTTATTAAGTTTTTCAGTGTGGTGAAAAATAAATTGCTTTAACTTAGAGGTATTGTAAAATCGCCGTGAATTTATTGTAGAAAAAATATAATACATAGCTATGAAACAGATGATGTTGGTATTTTCGACATTGAAGGTTAAAGGATTTTTACAACCTAGGAATATTACACTTTTAAGTTCTTCATTTGATAATGTTCCATTTGATATTATGATGTTAAGGTCAAAAAGGATCTCGCTTATTTTGGGACAGTCCCAGAAGATATGAGAGATCGTTTCTCTCGGCGCAGGCCTAAGGTTTCCAAACTCGCACCGCTGACAGGTAGGGTGATGATTCTGGACCAAGTGTGCGATCATTGCATTGTGATATAAGGTCTGTGCTGTAAAATTAAAGATGAAGCTTCTCAGATTATTTCTTAGCTTTGAAATTTTGAAAATCTTATAAAAGTTGCAATCTCTTTCGGGATCTACATCGTAATTGTGTGCCAGTGCAACGCGCTTTCTCAAACCGCTCCCGGACACAACTTCATTCTTAATGCTTAGGGATAAAAATTGATATATTCTCTAAAACTTCAAATTCAAAGTTGTCATCCTCAAAGAGTCCAACTCCTCCCCTGCATTATTATTTACTCCTAAGGAATCCCTGATCTTGTAAACCAAGGGTTTATAGCCGGGCAGTTTGAAATTAAGATTAAAGGGAATATTCCAGATTTCAGACAACCCGATAACAGAATGCTTGAACTTTGTTGAGTTAACGTTCGAAACAAAATCTTCAAAATGAGACCATTTATTAGGTAGACTTCTGATATTTAAGGAAAGGATAGACATGCTGTCAGTAAGTTTTTCAGTTTTCTCTTTGAATGTATCAAAGTCATAATATTTATAGGTGTGATTCATGAGGACTCCCTCCTATTGAAGAAAATAATTATTATCCTTCTTGTTTAGCGTTCAAATCGTGCGGCAGATGTACTGAACACAGGTACAAACCAATCGGAGGAGGAATTTGTTTCAAGGAGTCAGATTATACAAAGCTGAAGAAGAGGACAAACAGAAGTTTTAGGGATAGACGGGATCCTGAGCACCATTCAGGTCAGAATTTTTTTAATTAAAAAAAAATATAAAATTATGATTATGGTACAATCTTTTAAAGAATGGAGAAATATTCATTTAGTCTACCAAAACGGTCTATGAAGGGTGATTTAACTGAGAAATTGAATAGTTTTTACCCCCTCCCCCCTCTCTTCAGGATTATTTACTGTAAAATTTTTCCCCAACTAAAAAAATGGTTTTATAAAATGCGATTTTCATAAATTAAATACCGTCGTATTTATTTAAGTATAGGGCTTGTGTACATTTTAGATGTAAACACTGAGATCCCTGCTGAAGTAGACGAGCAGCTTGATATGGTCTCTGATTTTGCTTGCGACTATTTACATTGCATCTGCTTAGGTAAGAGAATTATCTTCAGATTAATTAGGATTAAATTAAATGGTATTGAAGAGAATGAATGAATGGAAGTAACCTGAAAGTATCTGAAG
>NW_019398593.1:6142-7868 GCF_000591075.1 Eurytemora carolleeae
GGTTCAATAGGGTTTCGACCTTTAGAATCCAAAATGATCCGTGTGCACGCCCCTGCTCTCTGTATAAAAAAGATTAAAAATTCATTGATAACGAAGGAAATCTGCCAGTCATCTCGGGAGCTTATGGAAATATATTTTTTACCGTTATTTTACGCTGAGGGTTGCAGCTATGGTATCCGCCAGATCCTCTGAGGTTCGCCGCTCATTCATCTCCCAGGTTTCAGTTTAACTAGGATAAGAAAAAACCATGAAGAAAGGAAGAACGAGGTCTTACATTTCTTTTTGGTTCCAAGGCCCTCGGGATTTAAAATATGACATGTTGATAAAGTTCTAAGTTTCGAATATCATTGGAGTTCAAGACTTAAGTTAAAACGTTGATTAAGTGATATATTCAATTTTAGACCAATTTAATATCATAGAGGTTTTATATTCTGACAATTTAAAGAATAAAAGATAAAAACGTCTTTAAATTTTTTGGAGCTGGTATTGTATGCTTTAAATTGTATTTTTATTAAAAATTTGCTAAATAGCCTGTACTTTAGTTTAAGTTCAATAGGTTTTCGCCCTTTACAATCCAAAATGATCCGTGTGCACACCCCTGCTCACTGTATAAAAAAGAATAAAAATTCATTGATGATGAAATGAATTCTGCCAGTCTTCTCAGAGACTTATGGGAATATATTTTTTACCGTTATTTTACACTGAGAGGTGTAGCAATGGAATCTGCGTTGTGGCTTTCAAATCTGAGATCTGCCAAAATATAGATCGGCATGTCGGCGATCAAGCAATTCCCTGTCTCATACAGCTCCGGCGATCAGGGTCAGGTGGTTTCTCATCTAACTATATTACAAAAATATAGATTTAAAAATATATATGTGAAAGTTTAGAAGTAAAAAAGAAACTTTGCAAAGCCAGAAAGTATAAGATTATTTTCAAAAATGAGAGGAAAGTTCTTTTTTTGTTTAGTTCCGTTTTCTTTTTTATTTATTTCTTATTAAAAAAATAAAAACCCCATTAATATCATAATATTCTCAACTGGACTAAATATTTTAATTTTTTATTTTTGGAAGAATTCATTTTATTACATTACGATTCTTACAAAATGAAAGGAAGGTGAGGATCTTTTTTTTCTTTTCCCAAAGAAGACTGTATTTTGTGAGGACTGTTCTTACCGTTTTCCTCAAGCCATTTGCCAGAATTCACTCCTCATGTGTGAGAAAGTTGAAGTATTAAGGCAGTAGGAGTACATTGAAAAATAGGATAGGTTTAAGAGCTTTAATACTGACAGATAGTAACATAAGTCAGCAAAAATAGGAAATATAGTTTAAATTTTATGATTATCACTGACAAATATTGAGATACGTCAGCAAAAATAGGAAGTATTTTTATGTTTAGGAGTTAAAAAAGTAACCAACACTGAGAGTTTATGACGTGAGTCAGTGCTGAATGAAGTTATTGCTGAAAAATGTATACATAAGTCAGCAAAAATAGGAAATATTTTTATTTTAAGGAATTTCAAGGTAAAATTTAGATTGATTGATTGAAAGAAAAGTATTGGGATTGCAAAAAAAGTGCTGGTTTTAAGGTGAAGGATATGAGTAGGAATAAAAAACATTGGAGATTAGGACAGGAATAGGGTGAGTTAGGAATTAGGATAAGGAGTTGGAAAATGGATGAGGTATAAAAGAAGAGACAAAAACTGCAAGAATAACCGAGGCTTTGCTGG
>NW_019398594.1:0-1433 GCF_000591075.1 Eurytemora carolleeae
TATAGTTTTGTCAGACAGAAAATTTGAGTTGACACTTATGACGTTTAAACAGCTGTACTGAAAGTGTATGCATTCTGTGTTGCCATCTATTGTACTTGACAACCTATTTGATTCTTATATGCATTGGGGTTAAAGATGGGCGTATACCTATTTTTTCAATTTATTCTTTCATCATTTGTTAACAAACCATTTTGTTTGGGTTTTTTTCAGTCGTCCGATAAAAATTTGAATTCGTTAGTTTTTAGAAATATCATTTATTTTCGTTTTCTAACTGAACGATTGTTTAATTAAATTGCTCGTGCAATGAGATTGTTTGCTTAGAAAGTTCGTTTGTTCAGTAAATCGTTTGTTCAAAAACATTGTTAAATCAGTTTTTAAAAAGTTTGTTTAAATAAAAACAAACTCTTGTTTGTTTAAATAAAAACAAACTCTTGTTCGTTCGAATAAAAACAAACTCTTGTTTGTTCGATAAAAACAAACTCCAGTTCGTTAAAAAACATTGTTGAATAATGGTCTGAGTGGTCAGTAATATGTGTACAATCATTTTTCTGTTTCTCTGAACGATCCAACTCGTTCCTCCATCGTTCTTTAATTTTTCTAAAAAAAAACACAAAGTTTTTTCTTCATCTTTGATTTTTCAAAACTGACAATTGACAAACCATTGTTTTTAGAAAAACGAAGGGTTAAAACCAACTAACTGTTATAGTTTTGAACTAGTGAGTGTTCGTAAATCTAAAACTACTTTGAGTTAAAACTACTTGACATTTTCTTAAAAACTACTGGATAATTAGTTAATGGCCTATACAATTAGTAAAGGATTAGCGTACATCATCACTCTATACACTATAACCTCGTTGGTTTGAACACCCTAATGTCGTTTTCCTCTCCTCGGTCATATTAAATCTATTTGAAGACGACTAAGAAGGATCGTTTTCAATATAATGANAGACTTTACATTTGTTCTTTTTTTAAGCACGGTGAGAAACTTAAAACTTTTTTGTAATCTTATGTGTCTTTGATGTTGTAATAAACCAAGTTGTACCAATAGCTTGAAAAGTAAAATGGGTTTGTATACACTTCAAACAAAATTTTGTTTATTAGACTATTAATAGTTATAACTTAAGTCTAACAGTAGACTTCAAATACCACAGTTTTATAGGTCCCACTGCATTACCAAAGTTACACTAACATAATCTAATATTTTCTAATTTTATTGAAAGCACATTTTCAATATTTGGTAAGTTTAACGCTTCTATGTAAAGGTATCGTAACAACTTGTATGCTATAGAAACATACGAAACATACAGGGTTACCATTAAAGAATGATATTTTAGAGACGATTCAGACTCTCGTCCTTTGTGGGTCACACTGTATTTACATTGTGATCTCAACGTGTGTAACAAGAAATTCATGACAGTGAGACCGAGGTGGAT
>NW_019398594.1:2076-7791 GCF_000591075.1 Eurytemora carolleeae
TCCCAAAATATCCTTCGTGGTGAGGTGTCCCAAAATATCCTTTGTTGTGTGGTGTCCGAAAATATCCTGCGTGGTGAGGTGTCCCAAAATATCCTTCGTGGGGAGGTGTCCCAAAAGATCCTTCGTGGTGAGGTGTCCCAAAATATCCTTCGTGGTGAGGTGTCCCAAAATATCCTTCGTATTGAGGTGTCTAAAAATATCCTTCGTGGTGTCGTGTCCTAAAATATCCTTCGTGGTGTCGTGTCCTAAACTATCCTTCGTGGTGTCGTGTCCCAAAATATCCTTCGTGGTGAGGTGTCCCAAAATATCCTTCGTGGTGTCGTGTCCTAAAATATCCTTCGTGGTGTCGTGTCCCAAAATATCCTTCGTGGTGAGGTGTCCCAAAATATCCTTCGTAGTGTGGTGTCACAAAAAAATGTGAATTTAACGACTTAACATTGAAATCGTCTTTGATTTTGAATTTTTGATAACTGTCAAAGAATTTCTCTCTCTCTCTCTCTCTCTCTCTCTCTCTGTCTTCTCAACTTTCCACAGCAATTTTGATTTCTAAAATAAATTGGAATTGAAATAAATTTCTTTACATTTTCGCCAGTTTTGAATTTTGTCGACCGCATTTTTAAAATCTCAAGACAAAATGATTCCGATGGTGATCGTTTTAACGAGAATACTTTGTTGTTTTAGCGGGAAAAATGTGTTGTGGAGTAAAGACGACTTATTTGGACCATCTCTTAAGCTGAAAGTACAGGGTTACCCACAAAGTATGAGATTTTAATGACGACCTGAAACTCTTTGATACAACTAACTCAAGGTTGAGTTTGGTTTTCTGCCTAAGTTGCAGACTTTTATAGGTATTTTTCAAATCAAATTAAATCATATGAATATATTTTAAACTACTGCAGCCACTCTTGTGTTCCGAGTCTATTAGCGCCTGATCCAATCAGGCTTCAGCCATGTGTTTATTGTCTATTCTGAACCAATAGAAATAGTATGGCGGTAACATCTATCTTTCTGTCTATCTCATTATCTAATTAGAGTTATGAATCCTTCAGTCGGCGCTACCAGTAAATGGAAGTATTTACTTTTACTGAAACTATGGTCCAGCAGGACAGCTTAGATAGCTTAGAGCTGTTTACAAAAAACCCCACTGTAATCCTGAAGATATTTTGTTATAGAAGAATAGAGATGGCAGTTGGAAGAGTTAGGTTGAAAAACTAAATTCTAAAAGAGTTGGCGAAGAAAGAAACAAATTTGCAGCTGAAAGTAACCATGACAGGAAGAAAACTTAAATATTGATCCCCCTTTTTGGGTGGTTCCTTTCTTATTTAACAATTCTACATGGCTACCCAACCTCTTAGGATGAGGTAGGGGGTGGAGGTTACAATATATGTTTAAAGAGTTCTATTGTGAATCACATGAAGCTCTGTTAAATGGAGGTTACTGAGATAAATGTTTCAAGATTACAATTGTGAATCCGACATGAAGCTCTGTTAAATAGAGGTTACTAAGCTAAATGTTTAAAGAGTACTATTGTGAATCCGACATGAAGCTCTGTTAAATGGAGGTTACAAAGATAAATGTTTAAAGAGTACTATTGTGAATCTGACATGAAGCTCTCTTAAATGGAGGTTACTAAAGTAAATGTTTAAAGAGTACTATTGTGAATCCGACATGAAGCTCTGTTACATGGAGGTTATTAAGGTAAATATTTAAAGAGTACTATTGTGATACCGACATGAAGCTCTGTTAAATGGAGGTTTCTAAGATAAATGTTTAAAGAGTACTTTTGTGAATCCTACATGAAGTTCTGCTTAATGGAGGTTACTAAGGTAAATATTTAGATATTAGGATTGTGAATTCGACACGAAGCTCTGTTAAATGGAGGTTACTGAGATAAATGTTTAAAGAGTACTATTGTAAATCCGACATGAAGCTCTGTTAAATGGAGGTTACTAAGGTAAATGTTTAAAGAGTACTATTGTGAATCCGACATAACTAAGGTAAGTGTTGAAAGAGTACTATTGTAAATCTGACATGAAGCTCTGTTAAATGGAGGTTACTAAGGTAAGTGTTGAAAGAGTACTATTGTGAATCCGACATGAAGCTCTGTTAAATGGAGGTTACTAAGGTAAACGTTTAAAGAGTACTCCTGTGAATCCGACATAAAGCTCTGTTAAATGGAGGTTACTAAGGTAAGTGTTGAAAGAGTACTATTGTGAATCCTACATGAAGCTCTGTTAAACAGACAAGAAACGTAATTGTGTTCAACCCAACCTCCTCTATGTATCGTAGAAACAGCAAACTTAGGAACCTTAAATCATTTTCAAGAAGATATTTTCTTTGAAAGTAGTAATCTAAATGGATGCAAAAGTCTCTGAATATCTACAGGGTGTCTCAATAAACATGAGAATTGATAGATGACTTGAAAGTCGTCTTTGATTTCTGATTTTTGATTTAATGCATAGCAAAGAAAGTAAAAAAAACGAGGCTGTATGTCTGACGAGCTTTTCATAAAGTGGTCTAGACCTTTCTTGTATCTTAAAAATTAACGAAGATATTGAAAATCTCAAGACCTGGTGTTTTCGATATTAGATGTTTAAGCTGAAATACTGAAATAATTGTGTTCATGAAAAAATTCCGCATGGATGGAAGACGATATGAATTCCCAAGTTTATCGGGACACCCTTTATTTAACCTTATCCCGGATAGGCTATTTATATCTTATGCCCCCCCCCATCCTGTCCTATGTGTGTATCCTTAGAGTTGAGATAGGTGAGTGTGATAAATGTCCAAGTTTAACTTTTTCAAGCCAACTTATTTTTAAAAATGAGTAGGCCATTTTTTCATAGGCTTTTTAACTGTGTAGCTCAAATNATGGAATGGGTTTGAAAATGGTTAGTAAAAATATTATAACTGGGAAATTGCATAGAATAATCTCAACAGAAAAATAGAAAAGATTTAAAAATTCAGTTAAGAATTCTTTTTTCACCCTTTGCAAGTACAACTTGCTATCATTAAAAAAACTGAAATGTCAACGCAATTTGAAATTCAATTTTTTGAAGAAAAAAATTTAAATGTAAAAGATGAAAAGTTAATTTTCAAAATATTTCTTAAGTTTCAGTCACTCTTTTGATTCAGAGTGCCATAAGCTTAACTTAAAATTTCTAAAAAAAATGAATTAATTTGCTTAGAACAGACAAGAATCAAGACTAATGTATACACGGATCACCAGACAACTGTAGTATAAGAGGACGACATTAAAGCAATGCTGAAGTGCACTTAATGCTGTTACAAAGCAAATAGCTTTACTAGAAAGTTTTTAATCACTTATTAACTGAAATGGGTCTGTTTACACTGCACAATTTCTGTCCCTCATGTTCATTGGACTATTTGAAGTTGTAACTTGAGTCTAAAAGTCGACTTTCTATTTCAGAGTTTTGTGGTTTTCGTACTGTATTTCATGAATGCCAAAAACTTATATCTGATCAATTGTTTATCCTGTAAAAAAATCAAAAAGTGTTGCACGCTGTAAATTGTTTGTCACATTCTGGTCTGACATTTCGACATTTTCTTAACTGTAGGTTTAAAAAATATTACATATGTACATACGAGTTGAAAACATTAGAATTGGATACCTTTAATCCCGATTACTAAACTTATGTATTCACTGTCGACACTTTTTTATACTACTTAGTCCCCTGCTGGATTGCCAAAGTGATTAAATACTAAAGTGGGCCAAACTCATAGTTGGATGACGACATTTTATGTCCCAAGTATTTAAAAATAATATATATATATATAATTTGGTCTGTACGGAGTGCACAGTACAACAGAAACTGGACTCCCTCACAGACAGATTTGTATTTAACTTAAATATAGATTAACGTAAATTAAGATTTCAGAAATTAATTTTTATAGCCACAATAAATAATTTCAGACAGCACAATAATGCCTGCATGCATAATCTAATAAAACAAAAAATGCACAATTGAGGATACCAAAAAATGAAGATCTTCGAAATATATCTCTTAGTCTTCACTTTTGTATTCTAACTGAAGACGACATTTACATGAGTCTTTAGTCTATTTTTTCTTGTCTTTACTTTCCAAAAGAAATCTTTTCATGCAATTATTTCCAAACCAAATAAAACCTTATGTTCCACTTTAGTATTTAATCACTTTGCCCCTCCCCCTCTCCTCCCTATTGAAAGGGTTTGAAAATGATAAATATGTAAAACAACAGCATCACTGGTTTTCATTGGACAAATTGGTTAGTAAACAAATTTTAACTGGGAAATTTCATAGAATAATTTCAACAGAAAAAAAAAAGATTTGAAAATTTAGTTAAGAATTCTTTTTTCGACACCCTGTACAAGTACAACTTGCTATCATTACAAAAACGATATTGAAATGTCAACGCAATTTTAAATCTAAATTTTTTTGAAGAAAAAAATATAATTTTAAAAGATGAAAATTTAATTTTATAAGCGGTTTACAACTTAAAATTTTCAAAAAATTAATTTGTTTAGAACAGACAAGAATCNAATGTCTTTTACTTTGAAATCGATTTTTCTATAATATGACTGCCATGGGATATTTTTCTTATTCTTTGGTATCAAATAACTTAACAAAATTTGGAAGAAGACATTTTAAACTATTCACCAATCACCCTATACATAAATAATTTATTAAAATAATGGAAGTGTGTATATGATCGAATAGTTTACAAAGTTTTTACTGGGGGGTTGCACAATGTTGCCAAGTGGGGCACTAACATTTTTTTCACGCTGACCAGCGTAAAAAGTGTCCCCCCCCCTACACAAATGCTCTCGTAGGCTCTGGCAAAGATATAAGGATTGGAAAATTTGAAAAATCATTTCTTTTACCAGTCATTTATTTCTTCGTTTTTCTTTCTTTATATATCTTTCCTCATTTTTTTATCTAATTTTACAACACTCTTTTTAAATCTTTTCCCTTATCTCTTTTCAACATATTTTTCATATCTCTCGTTTATTTCCATTAATTCCGATTTTTCTTGCTTTATCACGCGCGCATTCTTTATCTTACTTATATCTCTCTCATTATATTCATTTCCTTACCTGTACTCAACCTTTTCTTTAAAGGGACTGTAAGCGTAATTTCAAGTGACCCTTCATGCAAAGCTGGTAAAATAAAGATAGCATTGTTTGATTAAATGTGAATGAGATATCCATGTTTTTGTTTTTCCAAACTGTTTATTTTTATTTGTGGTTTTTCTGCAAAAATTAATTGTACATTTTTTGCCACTCCTGTATTCCAAGTCCATTAGCGCCTGATCCAATCAGGATTCAGTCATGTGTTTGTTGTCTATTCTGAACCAATAGAAATTGCGTGGCGGTAACATCCATCTTTCTACCTAGCTCATTATCTTATTAGAGTTATGAATTACTCAATCGGCGCTATCAGTAAATGGAAATATTTACTTCTACTGAAACTATAGTGAATTGCTTAAAAAAAAAAATGGAGAAATTAATAGAATATTAAACATTTTTCGAGTCGGAAAACGACGATATCTTCCACATTTTTGATCAGATTAGGGTTACGAGGGTACCTTTGTAAATTAGGCATTGCCATCTTTCCAGAGAGGGTTCACTTGATATTACGCTTACTGTCCCTTTAAACTCTATTTCTTAATTTTGTTCCTTGATTTCCTTTAAACTCTCTTTTTTCCTTTTTCCCT
>NW_019398595.1:0-7767 GCF_000591075.1 Eurytemora carolleeae
TAAAAACGATCGTTTTAAAAACGATCGTTTTAAAAACGACCATTTTTAAAAAAAACGAACTTTTTAAAAAACGATCGTTTTTAAAAACGATCGTTTCGTTTTCGATTTTTCGTCGTCGTTATCATAACGAAACGATCGTTTTTCTGAAAAATGAAAACGTTAACATCCCTACCTCCACCATCCACCCCGTTCATTCAAAATCCATCAAAAAGGCGTAATTTAATTTAAAGCATATAGCCCACCAAAAAAAAGTATGGAATACAACATACGCGCAATCTAAAGATGTCATCGTTTAAAACGACCGACTCAAAAGCCAATAAACGTTTAAGGACGGTTTAAGAATTCAGTAATGTTATATGTCAATATCATGCTCTTTAAAAATAGGAGCCATTATGTTGCATGGAGTTGTGTGCAGTAAGCTTAAAATAATCTCTGGATTACAGAGTGAGTCACAAAAATCATGAAATTATGGGACCATCGTTAATTTCCTACTACTTCCCAGCTCACAATTTGTTCAATTAAACTATGGGAGATACTCCAAAAACACCCCTTTCTTTCATTTAAAATGTGATTTATTTGAGAAAAAGAAAAAAAACTGACTGCCTTTTTAAATCCGATCCCTGGAAACTGCAGTACATATTTTTGTAAACAAAAGAATATTTGTGTTTATTGATATTTTTGCTTGATGATCAAATAAAACTCAAAGAAATTAGAAAAAGGTGTGAAGTCAAATTGAAATAAATCTTGGATGAATTCGTTTTTAAAATAAAAAAATTCAGAAATTACATAAAAACACACATTTTCTTGCACGAATCATGGCTCTTCATGTGAAGTGTATTATTTAAAGAGGGAGGGAGCTTAAGGTTGGGGTTGGGATGATTTCCAGTGAAACGGAAAATCTACTGTCAGACTAATTCTTTCACTAAGTTTAAGGCACATGCCCGGGATCTTTTTCAAAATATTTGGCGAAATTTCATTTAAAACTCTACGCCTAAGTATGTACATCCTATCATATATGGACAAAACTTAGGAAGGTACAACTGCTCTATCTACTTGTTTTAAGATAAAAAAAATTTCCTAGCACTTAATATATTTTAAACATTTTCTTCGTTGTCTGCTTTTTTGATGGTTACCATTGTACTATTTTATACAATGTTACTGTGTTATTTGTCTTAATCTACATAAAGATATATTAAGCCAAAATTTGTTCTTTCTTACCTTGTAATTAAATTCAATGCGCATTGAACACATTCGCTTGATCCTTTAATAATATAATTTGTGGGAATAATTTAGAGAAATTTTACACACATATCAACCTTTCTTCCCCTATAAAACTGACGTTTAAAATTGCAAGTTGGCCTAATTCCTTCACCAACCTCAACCGTGCATGAACATTGGCCTCCCCCCCCCCCCCCCNCCACTCCTGAAAATGGCGTTGACGTACCATTTCCAAGAAATATGAACAAGTGTCATTGAAATATATGTTGCAAATAAATCAAACCGTTAATTTGTAATTATATTCATGATGAGAACAGATACATGGAGCACAAATATGGTAGGTTCATTGTATCCAACACGCGTAGGATACTTTAAGAGAATAGTAACTGTAGAGTTGATTTTTTTGTGAAAGATTGCCACTTTTTCAGAAGTGACGTCTTCAAATGGAGTGCCAAAAATGCCTACGTTACATCTTCCTTTGTCGGCGTATCTTATACATATCATATTTTTGTTATCAAACTCCAAAGCATAAGATAAAACAAATAAACAATCACAAGTTACAAAGTAGTAAATTGTTTAAACTTACAACGCTTACGGGTGTATGGGGGGGGGGTTATTTATGATTAGGAGCTTCTAAAATAAATAACAAATAACTCTATCTCTCCGAATTTAAAATGATCATATTGAAAAAAAAAACATTCGAAAATATGTGTAGACACTTCTCCCTGTTCGTTCAGATATGAACAACAGGTCATGGGGATATTCTACAACAGAGCTCCATCTTAAACATTTTGAAATTCCGAATATTTTGTTAGAATATGAGAACAATGCATTTTAATAATCTCAGTAACGTCACGTGCAGCTAAACTTTCTAACATTCTGTTGTTCTAACTAAGTGTTCGTAAGTTACTTAGAAGTTATTTTTACAAACAACTGTCAGGGTTTCCTGTAACAATAAACTCAAAAATTAACTTACTTATCCGAATTTGTCAAGCTTGATACGAGCGTGGTCTCTATCATACTAAATTTGACTTAGTGATGTTAGGGTTTCCAATCGGAATTCCGTTTCGCGGAATTGCGCACAACTATTCTCAAATTGCGGAGTTTGCAGGGCTCGCAATTGCATGCAAATTAAATCTACTTGCGTTGGAGACCCTTACTGTGCTATTCAATTTTTCTGTTTTAAACATGTACAGGGTTACCCAAAAAGGATGAGATTTTAAAGACTGTTTTAAATATTTAGTCTTTCCATGATTTGGCAAAGAAAGAAACAAGCTTACAGTTGCAGAGAATTGTGGATATAGGGAAACAGCATAAATTTAATACAATCGTCTCCGAAGTTGCATCGTTTGTGGGTAACCCTGTATCAATACAAAGTAAATTTTACAAAACGTAAAAGCCATAGAGAGAAATGCGATATTTCACTGGAAAAATCAAAATAGAGGAAAAATGGCGCTTATATGATACGTTTCTTTACCTTCTTTATTAGTCCTGATGATGTGTTCAATATTAGTTTTGTAAATCTGCACAATTCAGTGCATATAACTGAGTTATATAAGTCTTGCACTTGTTTTATTAGTAAAAATATTTTGTAATCAGATCTAGCATGCGCTTTGCACTTAAACCTAGTTTAATAGCATTGGCCCAAATTTAATCTTGCACAGTGCATTAACATTTAGATTCTAAACATAGTGCCATGATTAGACTTTTTTATAAACTTAACCTCTGATCAATAAATCAAAATTCTATAACTTAATCAAATTGAAAAATGTATTCTAAAAAAGGAGAAATTAAACTTACAGTAAAACCATGACAACTAAAGTTTTTAGATGAAAGTGAAAAGTTTGAAATTCTATATCTATATAACAAAACTCTTTGCTCATATATAAATATTTGTAATCATGTCAACTATAGTCGGCCAAACGGTTGGACCGAATGGGCCGACATTTTTTGGAAGGAACCCTTTAGTACACCGGGGGCAAAATAGGCTAAAAAATAGTGTTTCCAGTCGTAATTACATTACGCGTAATTACGCGTAATTACGCGTAATTACGCGTAACACTTTCTTTCACTTACGCAGGAGCATTACGCATAATTACGCGTTTATTACGTTTACGAAAGAAAGTCTAGTTTCGCGTAATTAATGCGTAATTACGCGAAATTACGTAATACAAAACAATTCCGTAATAAATAAAGTACATATCAATTCTCAGAAATAATTAAAGCGGGAAAGTATGTGTAAGGATATGCCCGCTACAACCATGTCAAACATATTTTGACGATTTTACATTTTTTTCAAACAAGGAAGATAAACTTGAGAAAGTAGGTTGAAATATTAACAAGTCGTCAAAAATTGAAAAAGGAATTGAGTCTTTGCCACAAAATTTTATTTTCTAATCCCTATATTTTTGCAACCCAATGCCGTAGACCTTAGATATTTTAAACTATGAATTCTGTTAGATTAAATAATGAAAGTTTGAAATATAAAAGGTTTCCACCATTAGGTTCCTAAGATTTAAGGATTAGAAAAGTTGAGCTAATGGCAAAGACTCAATTCCTTTATAGATTATGTATTTTTTTGATAAAAATAAACTGTTGGCCCTTTGTTAAAATTTTTAGTTGTCGAACGTAAAAATTACATCAACATAGTATTGGCTGAAATTTCTGATTCAACTTGCGTGATATTATTTTCCTTGTAAGTTAGTTGTTTTATTTAAATTAAAAATTAAATCTTCAAAATCTCATAGATGTAATTATTGCAAAATTTCGCAAAATTACTTTATAAAAATTATGATGTAATTTCGCAAAATTGAAGTTTCGCTAATTATTCGCGAAATTACCACATAGATATTACGCGAAATTACACCGTAATTATTGTTTCGCTTATTACGGGTAATCATTACGAAATTTCTCAAAATTACGTTGTAGAAATTACGCGAAATTACGACGTAATAACGCGTAATTATAGTTTCGCTTATTACGCGTAATCATTACTTAATTTCGCGAAATTACGTTGTAGAAATTACGCGAAATTACACGAAATGAAAATTATTACGCGTAACTGCACGTAATTACGCGTAAGAGAAAAATCTATTACGTTGGAAACTCTACTAAAAAATTGATTGTTTTCCTCAAATGTCATTTTTTTTGAAAATGTTAGCACCAAAAAGGAAATGACTGTAAAAGCAGATTTGAATAATAAAAGCAAATTGATAATATCAAGTGTGCCCTTAACATTGTCAAATCTAAACAAACAGTCAAATTTGTGGTTTTACCACTGTTGGGAATCCTAAGGTTAAAATGTGTGTTTATAAACGTACTTTTTGCACTGCAAGTTTGTATTGTTAAACTGACGTTTAATAAATTATAAAGAAGAACAGGGATTTCAAAATAACAAGGATTTTAAAATCTTTATGTGTTGTTTTCCATCCAGCAAAATTATAAACGCACACGAAACTAGTTAAGATACGATCTTTAATTGAAAAGCCATTAAAGAAATTGTAATACCAGGGCGTATGAGGGGGTGGCCCCCCGGTACGCGTGCCCCCCCCCCTTTGATACAATTATTTATATTTATTCAAAATGTATCGTTTCTATGAAAATTTAGATTTTTTTAAACAACGTTTCCATCTCTATATTTCACCCATTGAAGCTAACACCACACTATTAGATATTTCAAACAGTGAATTCTTTTAGATCAAATAATCTAAGTTTAAACTATTGAAGGTTTAAACCATAAGGATGCACAGATATAGGGATTATAAAATTTAAGTTTGTGAATAAGACTCAATTCCTTTACTTTTCATAAGAGAAAATGGGAAAATGAGATTGAACTGACAATTAAACGAGAAAATCCAGAATCCAAGTGTTTACCAAATTTACATCGCAAACAATGTTTGATAAATTTAAACAGCAGAAAACCTATCCAATTTGAATATTGAAAGAATATAATATAATTGTAATACTATTTAATCCGCCTGAGAGTGTACTCTTCTAAAACCTGAACTGCAGATTTGGTGGATTAATTGTTATGTTTTCGTGTAGTTTTTTTGTTAAATGGGTTGAGAGGGGAAGGATTAATATTGTTTAGCCCAAGATCATAATTGTTTTATTTGAAACACAGCTGATAGAAGGGATTACAGGGGATAGAGACGACACTTGGTGAGGATCTGAAAACATGATATAGAAACAGAAAAACTAAGATATTTAGAATTGACTGTTTGAGTTTTTTTCAAGTTAAATCTTTACTCTATTTTGCCTTTATAGTTGACTGAATTTCAATCTAGACGTATACGATGATTTCATGGAACTACAAATCGTCGATTTTCAGCTTTTTTTTTCATCCATAAAATATTTTTTTCAAAACTTTAAAAAAATTGTTAAACACTAATGTTCTAATTCTTGTATTTTTTCAAACGAATTCTGCTTTTTGAGTATTAGGCAATGTTTAAAATGTCAAAGGTTTTCATTATCAATTTACAAATATAAAGTGATTAAAACTAGAGTTTGTATAAAGTGCCCATTTTCTTAATAATTCTGATATATTCTACAATTTTACCCAAAATTATCAAAACTAATTCCTAAATAAATGATTGAACATTTAATAAACTTTAAAATATTGATTACCCAGAAATCAGAATTTGATCACCTATATCATTGCAGCTTTTGCAATTCAGTAGAACTCAAAACTTTAAATTGCAATTTCGATAAGAAACTCTCAACAAGAGTTCAAAGAAACAGTTGCATTTGTTTACAAAAATATTGTCATTTCGAATTTAAAATACGTATAATGCAATATTTTTGAGAGTGATATAAATGAACTGGCTTGTTAATATTTTTTTTAGCAAAAAGAAGATTCAAAGACCCCCACTCGACATAGTAATCTTTACGGCTTTCATTTTGGTGTATAAATATTGATGTTGCACACACACTTTTTATATATTTCTAATTGAGTTAGCCGATCTATATTTGATCTTTAGAGCAGCACTCAAATAAAATCCTCTTTTCTTATTTACAAGTACAAGTCGGAAAATATAGATCTATTAAAGCTGTCGCCTGTCCGTTAGTGAATCTAGTTCTAATTTCTATTTCCGAACCAACTTCATTAATTTTCTTGATGTTCTTATAATTACTACTATTCTATCCTATCCTGTTGGATAACACAGTATACAAATTTGGCGGGAATATTTTCGTACGCTCTGATTGGTTGATTTTAGGACTCGATCTTGTCTGTGATTGGTCGGATGATTAGTGAGCGTAAGGTGAATGGACTATGCGTAGATTTGAACCCAGACACAGTAACCCCGGTAACCCGTAATTATCTCTCTATCTTTCTATTTTAAGATTAATCTCACAATTCATCGATTTCTAGATCAAGCAGCAAAGTTGTCTCTGTTTCAATTCTATACAATACAATTGTTTTTTCCCTTACGATTATTTTTTCGATTTTTTAAATATACATTTTCTTTCTGTAGTCTTTATCAACAATACAAGCTGTAGCAAGGACTAAAAAGTTTTTGGATTAATTAACCAAACTTATTTTTTGTGCATGAGGATGTTCTTGTACGTAATTTGGATGAATTTACTTATTTTAAATTCTTAGAAGTTTGAATTTTTGAAAACACTTTTTATAATGCTCATCACACTGAATTTAAATCATAATTTTGATTTTTTTGTGGTAAATCCCATGACCCCAGAGAAATTTGTCCCAGAAAAATCGACTATATTTTTATGTTTGAAAATCCACCAATATAAGCAGAAAGCGAAATTTTTTGTTTCTTGAAGATTACGATGAAAAAAATAATAGTAGAAAACGGGCGCCCTAATAATCAAGCAAATATGAATATTAAAATATTATAAACAAAAATTAGATATATATATTTACATATAAAAAGTTGTTCAAAGAATTTTGACTACTGAGGATCGTCCTGAGGCGTAAAACATTATGTTCAGTATAATTCTTTTTTAATACAATGTGAAGTTTAAAAAATGAAATATATATAAACATTATTATGAAGGCAATAAGTAGTAAAATCATGTGAAAACGCTTTTCAATCAATATTTATATATGTTTGCTTTTAAACATAAATGTTCCGTTAATGTACAGTTAGTACAGTGGGTGTACAGTTGTGTGCATTGACTGTACAGTATGCTATAGAAAAAATGTAAAATAAATGTTTTAATTTTGAAAGTTTAGAAATATCCTGTTTCAGACTTTTCTACCCTTTATAATCTTCTTTGACACTTAAGCTGGGTATTCAATTTGAGTTTACAATAAACATTTTTTTGTCTTCACTTTTCTTCACTTTTCTTCACTTTTCTTCACTTTTCTTCACTTTTCTTCACTTTTCTTCACTTTTCTTCACTTTTCTTCACTTTTCTGTTCAATTTCATTTTTCAAAAGAAGGAATTCAGTGTGTCTGCATCGGAATAAAGCCAAAATAGTTTATAATTTTAAAACAATCTATTAAAAGCTGATACAGATAAATGTTTATGTGTTTTTGTGGTTCTGAAATCGATTTGTTTGGTTTGCAATGAAAGGAGAGAGAA
>NW_019398596.1:0-7759 GCF_000591075.1 Eurytemora carolleeae
AAACCTCCAAGTCCCCAAGACTCCAGACCTCCAACTATTGATATATTTGTAAATGATGAACCTGGAGAACTAAAGGAACATATTGAATATGTGGAGATTAATGATGATATCGGAGTATTGGAGGATGATATAGTTTGTACAGATATCTCTGAAGATATTAAGATTGATGTAGAAGATGTTATAAACTGTGATGTAAAGCCAGGAGATAAACTAACAAAGAGTTCAGGTAGGCTCCCAAATGTAGGCTTTTATAGTCAATAATTGTTTATTTGATAATTATGGCAAATGTTTTTGAGCACCTTTCATTCAAAATATCTCTTGTGAAGAACTATCTGCGAAAAGTCTTAATAGAAAAGTGCCTGATTCCAGTTTATTTATTGTAACCAAGAACCTTATTGTTCTAATAAGTGCATCTTTATTTTAGAAACCCCTGTTGAAAAAATAGATGAAAACACATTAAGCAAGAAACTTGGTCTTACTGTCAAGAGAGTTAGGTCTAAAGATCCCTACTCATGTCCTTTATGTAAATTCCAAACCACCTCTAAACTTAAATTGAGCAAGCACAAAGCTAGTGAACATAAAAGGATTTTACCACAATGTGCTCAATGCGGATATTCAGCTCAGAATTTAAAGGAGTTGAGAAAACATGTTAGAGATAATCCTGCCTGTACAATAAATCCAGTTAAAGAACAGAAAGGTAAAAATAATATAATTCAATTCTAGTTTTAAATCCTTTTTTGCCTAAATATGAATTTAATAAAAATTAAGTATTTGCTTTGGGAGTTATTTTTAGAAAATATGTTATTTCTATTTTATAGAGATCCTATTTAGTCAAAATAGTAAAAATTGATAAAAAGTGAACCCCTGGTAAAAATAATGTCTGTCGGGCAATTTGTACATTAGAATTTTTGTTGACTTGGCTTAGTATATTTCTTATTGTAATTAGTCATTAAGAGGTCTAATAAAACAGAAGGCACGACGGTGATGAGACGTAATAATTGGGAATGAATCCTACACCTCTTTAAGCCTTTAATATATCTTAACATTACTTCTCCTGTACGATTTACTTCTGATCTAAAAAACGTAGCCCAACATTACCGTAAAGGTAAAGTTAAAGAGTTAAAAAAACACAATTATGGTTTATACCATATCAAATTTCTAAGTCAACCCTGAAAAATAAAATTTTTAGTAAATAATATTCATTTTTAGATTGTATTTTATCCCGCAAATCTTTTTTTGTGTTTTTCATTCAAAAAGTGGTGTTTAAAGTATAATAAAAATTTTAATTAGTCAAATAATTTGATAACATTTTCAACATGTTTGATCTTATCTTTTCAAAACTATTTTCTTTGAATTTCTTGTGTTTTATAGCTGTAAGATCCGTGAAGAAAAAAGGGAAACCAAAAGATCAAACAGAAGGTAATTAAAATCAAATATAAATGTATTGACAAATTGAATAACAGTTCCAATTGCGTTAAGAGATAATGGTTTCTTCGGCGATTTCGATATTTTCCCGTTCAGTAATTTTTCTGATTATGTATTAATTTATTTATTATGAAAAATCAAATCAGTTTTTCCTTTTCAAATTCTTCTATTAGGGTTTCAGTAAGCTTCGCGCCCACATTGAACTTTTCTTAATTGTCCTTTTTATCAGTTTTTATTTAGTTACTTCAAAAAAAAAATTGGCTTGATCAGTTCAGCCGTTTTGACGTTTATTGAATAGAAATGAACAGACAGTAAGACAAACGAAGCATAAATATATAGAGATTTTAAATTTAAGAACAATCTTGGTTTTTGCTTTTTTCTGTTTTTGATTTTGTTTTGTCCTTTAATTTTTTACAGTGAAAACACTGACATAACGCTCATTTATAAACTTGTATTTAGAAATCATTTTAATTTAAGATTTACTTGCTTTTTTATGTCAGATTTAGCGAGTAAAGAGAATTCAAAATATCTGTGTGATCAGTGTGAATTTACTACAAGGCTACCAACATATCTGAAGCTTCATATGCAGGCTGCTCATGAAAATATTCGGTATCCCTGCCATCTCTGTGATTATAAGGCGACACGAAATTATATTTTAAAAGTTCACATAAACTCGGTGCACAATAGAATACTTTTTGATTGTGACCAATGTAAATATAAAGGTAGCTCATTACATGTGCTGACAGCCCACAAGAAACGAAGGCATAGTGAAAAACTTTTTCAATGTGATGCTTGTGAATTTGGATGTGCTGTGTCAAATGATTTAAAACGTCACAAAGAAAGTAAACACGAAGGTGTTACTTATCCCTGTACACAGTGTGATTATGTAGGTACCTGGCGCCATTGTTTGACAAGGCATATTAAAAAGTTTCATGAAAATCTTGTTTATCCCTGTAAACATTGTGATTACACTAGCACCTGTTTATCTACATTTAAAATTCATGTTGAAACTAAACATCTCGGTATAAGATATCACTGTGGTATTTGTGAATCCAATTTTGCCAGCAAGAGTGCAAGAGCTTCCCACAGAATGAAGAAGCATGGTGCAAAGAGATAATTATTATTTCAAATGCACTTTTTTCTTTACTTTCATTAGGCCAATCTTAGCCGCAGCTTATAACTTGCTGGACCAGCAGCTAATCTTTTGTCATTTTTTATGTCTAAAGCTAACTTATGTTATAAAATGTCCATAATTATTTATTAATAACAGAACAGATAAAGCTAGGAATATATTTCAGATTGAACAATATCAGAATGGATTTTGAGTTTAAGAGTTTAGATGCTGAAGTTTTGACTTCTAGGAGATTGGAGTTATATACTGAACTTCAGGTTTTAGAATTTTAACATGTATAAAAATAATCTTTGTTAATTAATATTTAGTTTTTAATATTTAGGATGCTGTGATTGATCAAGATGATAAACTAGTATTAAAACAAATACTGCTAGATGTACTTACTATTACACATGGAATGGAAGATAATCTTATTATTATGAAAGAACTCCATGAAGTTTCATCAAATGAAGTTGATGTCAAGAAGTTAGTGATGAACACAACTAGAGAACAGATTCTATCCATGTATAGAGTTTATAAGCTGGGAAAAACTTGGTTAATGAATTCGCTACTAGATATCAGTTTATTGCCTAAACCTCCTACACCAACTATAGATATATTTGTAACCCATGACTACAAGCCTCCAAGTCCCCAAGACTCCAGACCTCCAACAATTGATATATTTGTAAATGATGAACCTGGAGAACTAAAGAAACATATTGAATATGTGGAGATCAGTGATGATATCGGAGTATTGGAAGATGATGCAGTTTGTACAGATATCTCTGAAGATATTAAGATTGATGTAGAAGATGTTATAAACTATGATGTAAAGCCAGGAGATGAATTAACAAAGACTAAAATAGGTAGGCTCCCTAATGTTCCCGTTCGTAGTCCATTATGGTTAATTTCCAAAGTAAAAATCTTCATGTTGATGGCTTAACCATTGACAGCTTTTATGATTTCTGTACCGGGAAGGAAGGGGACATTGCCTTATTTGGAAAAAGTAAAATATAAATTCATTAAATTCAAATAAAGGCATTTTGAGATAAAACTTAATTTTCAATGATAAATGAAATAAAGATTCCCTGGGCTCTAGCTTATTGGACTCATTGTTTACACAATAGGTGTTAATTTCGAAAACTGAAACTTCACTTATTTATATTATTTCCATACTTTCACTACAGAAAATTTCGGAGATTTTAAATGTAAAAATTTAACATAATTTACTAAATTTACGATCTCCAGTTTTGTGGAGAACTAAGCTGATTATGTTTTACCAACCCCAAGTCTGCACTGAACGATCCCTGAACTCGAGTTTAGGCTTGACACGCAGCTCTGTCCCTTTAGTAAAAGTAAATTCAGCTTATATAAAGCATAAAGTCTGACCGCGTCAACCTTTTTGCACTGGCTAGTCCTGTCCTTAGAGCTAGGTACACTGTACAGTACAAACTGGGACCGGGAAGGTTGACCCGGCTTGGAAATTCAAATGTACTATGACTGCCCGTGTTGAGCTTTACCGGGGTTTACTCGGGTAAAAGCATTTAAAATCTCAGTACAGATTTAATTCTGATTCATCATTATACCTCTTTCATTTTTCACGATCATTCCCTGTCTTCAAGCAAGCAATGACTTGTGTTAACCTCTCTGCATTGAGCTTATCCTTTCTTCTGCTGAACCGCATCTTTTTAAATTAATGGATTTTTATTTTGGCTGAGTGGTTCGTGGCCGCAAACCTCTCCCCACTCACCCGGTATCCGGTTCAGTACGACTTAAGTAGAAAGTTTCAAAAATGTTGTTAATTTACTGTAATTTGTGAAAATTATATTTTGTTTATTAATTCATTTGTTTTCAGTGTTTCCTCCTATAATATTTTTTTACATAAAAACTTTTTGCCCTTTTTGTGTTTTTTAGTTGTCAGATGCGCGAAGAAAAAAATGAAACCTAAAAACCTAACAGAAGGTAAAACAAAAGAAAAAAATAGAAGTTAAAGTTCTAATTACGTTCGTTAGTATATATTTTATTTCTTCGGCGTAATATCCAATTTTTGTAATTTTTTCTCATGGACAGATGTATTTTGAATAATTAATATCTGTTCCTTTTCTCAATTTATTTTATATCCGAAATTACAGAGCAATTTTTGTCTTTGACCTTTTTATTTATTCTTTTTTTAACTTGTTGCAGTTATAATACTTATGTATGCCGTCCTTTAAACTTTCTTTAAAAAATCTAGTAATTAGAAAAGATTTTACGTTAAAATTTAGTTTCATTTTACTTTAGACTCAGCGAGCGAGAATTCAAAATATCTGTGTGATCAGTGTGACTTTACTACCAGGCTACCAACATATCTGAAGCTTCATATGCAGAAAATTCATGAAAATGTTCGGTATCCCTGCCATCTCTGTGATTATAAGGCGACACGAAACTTTTATTTGAAAACCCACATAAACTCTATGCATAATGGAATACTTTTTGAATGTGACCAGTGTGAATATAAAGGAAACTCGTTGCATGTTCTAAAAGCCCACAAAAAACGAATGCATGATGTGAAACTTTTTCAATGTGATGCTTGTGAATTTGGATGTTCTGTTTTAATTGAACTAAAACGTCACAAAGAAAGTAGGCACGAAGGTGTAACTTTTCCCTGTACACAGTGTGATTATGTAGGTGCCTGGCGTCAATGTTTGAATAAGCATATTAAAAAGTTTCATGAAAATCTTGTTTATCCCTGTAAACATTGTGATTACACTAGCACCTGTATATCTACATTTAAAATTCATGTTGAAACTAAGCATCTCGGTATAAGATATCACTGTGGTATCTGTGAATCCAATTTTGCAAGCAAGAGTGCAAGAGCATCCCACAGAATGAAGAAGCATAGTGCAAAGAGATAATTTATATTTCAAAAGCATTGATTTTGAAAAAAAAAATTTGTTTTTCTTTACGCTAAGACAATAATCAATTGAAGTAAGTCACAGCAGAAAGTGTTTAATATCTGATAGTTTTTTGATCATTTGTTTTTTGGGTATTAAGCAATTATCTAGTAATACAACAGTTTTTGTTTTTTATTTATAGATAATTTTAATGGTTGAAAATATAGTTGTAATTCATGAAAAGATAAAATAAAGCTGGAGATATCATTTTAAGCATTATCCAAATGTTAAATACTAAAGTTGCTTTGAATTACTTAAAATATTTCAGATTGAACTATATCAGAATGGATTTTGAGTTTGAGAGTATAGATGCTGAAGTTTTGGCCTCTAGGAGATTGGAGTTATATACTGAACTTCAGGTTTTAGAATTTTAACATGTATAAAAATAATCTTTGTTAATTAATATTTAGTTTTCAATATTTAGGATGCTGTGATTGATCAAGATGATAAACTAGTATTAAAACAAATACTGCTAGATGTACTTACTATTACACATGGAATGGAAGATAATCTTATTATTATGAAAGAACTCCATGAAGTTTCATCAAATGAAGTTGATGTCAAGAAGTTAGTGATGAACACAACTAGAGAACAGATTCTATCCATGTATAGAGTTTATAAGCTGGGAAAAACTTGGTTAATGAATTCGCTACTAGATATCAGTTTATTGCCTAGACCTCCTACACCAACTATAGATATATTTGTTACTCATGACTACAAACCTCCAAGTCCCCAAGACTCCAGACCTCCAACTATTGATGTATTTGTAAATGATGAACCTGGAGAACTAAAGGAACATATTGAATATGTGGAGATCAGTGAGAATATCGAAGAAATAGATGATGATAAAGTTTGTACACTGAACACACATTAGTTTATAAAGATCCTCAGATCTTACAGATTCTCAAATATGAGAAATACTTTTACTTAATTTACTGTTTACATACACAGAATTGTGCGCAAATGCCGCGGAAAATTTGCTGCGTAGAGTCTACTACAATTATTTAACGTTTACCCAGAAATAACGCCACAGAGGAATACAACCTTGTTAAAGATTGTTTGCCAAAACCTGAAAATGGATAAGCTCCAAGCTTTGGATAAACTTCATTGTTTTAATAATATTCTTAGGATATCTTTCAAAAATGGACTGGCCAGTAAGTCCACAAGATGAATATTGATTTTTTTTTAAAAAATTAGCACACTGACAGAAGTTTTATTGCAAAGAGGTGTGTTGGTGATTTGCTACCTTTTGACTGGTAGCTTTGCAACGTATATATGGTTTGTCTTAAGATCCTAGATACAGATTTTTGTAGTGATATCCATATTTTTCATTTCTGTTGTAATCCTATCTGGCTCTATATCCAAATATACTCTAAGCCTTTTCTGAAGTTTCAAACGTAACAATGGATCTTTTAAAATGGGGTAAGTTTCAATTTAAGAAAACCATGTTTTTTTTTTATTTCAGAATATCTGTGTGATCAGTGTGAATTTACTACCAGGCTACCAACATATCTGAAGCTTCATATGCAGGCTGCTCATGAAAATATTCGGTATCCCTGCCATCTCTGTGATTATAAGGCGACACGAAAATTCTGTTTGAAAGCACACATAAACTCTGTGCATAATGGAATTTTTTTCAAATGTGATCAGTGTGAATATAAAGCACAATATAAATTTACTCTCATAGACCACAAAAAACGAATGCATGAGGATGATAAACTCTTTCAATGTGATGCTTGTGAATTTCGTTGTACTATTTTAAAGGAATTAAGAAATCACAAACAAAGTAAGCACGAAGGTGTTACTTATCCCTGTACACAGTGTGATTATGTAGCACCCTGGCGTCAAGGTTTGACAAGACATATTAAAAAGTTCCATGAAAATCTTGTTTATCCCTGTAAGCATTGTGATTACACTAGCACCTGTATATCTACATTCAAAATACATGTTGAAACTAAGCATCTTGGTATAAGATATCACTGTGGTATTTGTGAATCCAATTTTGCCAGCAAGAGTGCAAGAGCTTCCCACAGAATGAAGAAGCATGGTGCAAAGAGATAATTACTATTTCAAATACATTTGCCATTTTCTCTTAACATTCAACAGGTCATAAGTATTCTCAAGCCCCAGCTCGTATCCTTGGTTATTTAGCATATTCAAAAAAATATCTATATTTTTTTTTAAATTGCCTTTTATTTTTTTACGGTAATTTAAGAAGTACAAATTAATAAAAGAAAATTTAAATGTTTCAGATTGAACAATATCAGAATGGATTTTGAGTTTGAGAGTA
>NW_019398597.1:0-7745 GCF_000591075.1 Eurytemora carolleeae
ACCCCCGTCTAGATCTCTTTACGCACAGTGAATCTTCGCTGCGGTATACATTTGTAACCAGACCCCTCTGTGTTTGTTTGATTTTCCCAGCGTCACATGAAGCCTGAAAAATCATGCAGCTCCTGCTTGACACGGGGGGAGGGGTAAAGATGACCCCCTTACAACAATGATCAAAAGTGGCCTCTATCATATGAAGTTTACTAGATTTTCCTTCAATTTTAATAAAACCTTTATAGCAGTATATTGATCTGGAGAAAATCTGTGAAAAATTGGGAAAGCTGGTTCCCTCCCCCCAAAATAATGCTCTCAACCTTATTTTGATTTTCTCACTGTCTTATACTTTAGAAATCAAGTACTCTAGCACTTTACTATAGTATATACTTTAGTACTCAAGTACTCAAGTACTCAAGAACTCTCTGCTCAAGCACTCAAGAACTCAAGTACTGAAGTACTCAAGTTTTGAAGTTGTCAAGTACTCAATTACTCAAGCACTCAAGTACTCAAGCACTCAAGTACTCAAGAACTTTAGTACTCAAGTACTATAGTACTATAGTACTCTAAGTACTCAAGTACTCAAGTTCTCAAGTAGTCAAATACTCAAGTACTCAAGTACTTTAGTACTCAAGTACTCAAGTACTCAAGTACTCAAGTACTATAGTACTCTAGTACTCAAGTACTCTAGTACTCTAGTACTCTAGTACTCTAGTACTCTACTACTCTAGTACTCTAGTACTCTAGTACTCAAGTACTCTAGTACTCTAGTACTCTAGTACTCTAGTACTCTAGTACTCTAGTACTCAAGTACTCTAGTACTCTAGTACTCTAGTACTCTAGTACTATAGCACTCAAGTATTAGTAGTCCCTTTCATTCTAAGCATTGATAAAAATACTGAAAGCAGTCCCTTAAATTCTTCTTATAAATGATACCGTGAACAGTCCCTGAAATTCCATTGATAAATGATACTGTGAGCAGTCCCTTAAATTCCATTGATAAATGATACCGTGAGTAGTCCCTCAAATTCCTCTGATAAATGATACCGTGAGCAGTCCCTTAAATTCCATTGATAAATGATACCGTGAGCAGTCCCTTAAATTCCATTGATGAATGATACCGTGAGTAGTCCCTTTAATTCCATTAAAAAATGATACTGTGAGCACTGAGCAGTCCTTTAAATTCTAGTATGTTTCAACGAGGACCAAATTACTCATAACACTGTAATTAAAGCGGAGTCTCTATATCAACTAATTTATTTGAAATATCTTATGTTAAAAATTATCATGAATTGACGAATTACAAGTTCGATGTCCATATATACATATATACAGCTTAGTTTAAGCTTAATGTACATATTTCTAAGATTAGACAGGATGGATATACCGCAGTTAAGCTATCTCCGCACATGTTTATGCAGCGTAGTTTAAGTTGAATGTGCGTATTTAGAAGATCAACATGGATAGATATAAACGTAATGTGTATGTATTTAGAAGATTAACATGAACTGATATAAAGGTAGTTAACCTAATGATGTTTCAATCATGTTACCTAGCTCATGTTTATCAAGATCGTGTTACACAATATTTATTACAAATACACAATATTTATTGTAAGCAGTCCCTTAAATTCCGTTGATAATTGATAATTGATATTGTGAGCAGTCCCTTAAATTCCATTGATAATTGATAATTGATATTGTGAGCAGTCCCTTAAATTCCATTGATAATTGATACTGTGAGTAGTCCCTTAAATTCCATTGATAATCGTTACTGTGAGCAGTCTCTTAAATTCCATTGATAATCGTTACTGTGAGCAGTCCCTTAAATTCCATTGATAATTGTTACTGTGAGCAGTCCCTTAATTCCATTGATTAACGATTCCGACAAATGGTACGGTATGTTGTGCATTGTTGTATATATGCTGATTAGGTTTAGGCTGGGTTATAGTCATGTTTCTAGCTTGCCATGATATTCATTTATTCAGCACAGCTATGTCTATGTGTATATATTTATTCAGTACAAATATATATTTATACTCTATATATATATTTATATATATTTGTCAGTTTTTTAGATAAATAGAGCCAGAGGGTGCTGCAGTTATATGCTCAAGGTTACATATGAATTTTGCAAAGATTTTGAATTTGGTGAGATCATTCGGTTTTAAGCCCTGAGATGGAGTTTAAAGAATTTGAGCCGCGGTTTAAATCCGCCAAAACCCGGTTTAAATTAAGCGCCGGCTTAAATCTTGAAACATTTGATACAATTTTAAGTGGAACCAACCATATTTAAATTTAAACCATGCTTAAATTTAAACCGCCGCTGAAATTCTTTAAATTCGGCCACTGGTCATCAAAATGTTAGACTTATATTGAACAACTCCATGTAGATTTTATTCATGGAGTTTAGATGTTTCTTTACTCTTATCATCGTTTAATATGTGCACTTACTTGTATCTACAGGGTGTCCCAAGGATCATTCAGATGTAGAATTATTGAAAAAAATAACCATAATATTCTCTTAGTCTTGGTATTTCCAAAATGTGGTCTTCCTTTCGTTGTGCTGTAAGAGCTGTAAATATTAATACCGGAGAAATTAAAAATTTCGTTCAGGTTTCTATCCCATAAATAAAACCAAATCTGAACGAAATTCTTCAAATATCCGGTTCTCATAAAAGCACACAAATATGGCAAACAACAAGAATGCCAAGACTATGGGTATTTTATTTTCATTATCTCTAGAATTTTACTTTAAAAATAGGTTTACAACACAATGATGCAAATTATTTCAAAGATCAAAGGCGACCTTCAATTCGTATTGCTACTGTCATGTTTCGTGGGACACCCTGTACTATTGGCAATTCTGCATGGGTGTGACAAAAGATTGTGAATTTACGATAATAATAAAATTATTTCAATTTTCCTGTGAAGCTCTAGAAAATTACTCCATCAATTATATTTCAGTTGATCCCATCATTCAGATATTGAAGATGCAGGAGCGGGGTGGGGCAGGAAATAAGAGGGGTGAGTGGGAAGAGATGATGGTAGAATGAGGAGTTGAGGAGGGGAGATGGGTGAGGGAAGAGTCAGGGAATGGGCGGAGTGTGTCTCGACATAATACCATGCATAGCATACTTACAAACAAGCAAAAAAAGTCGAAAAATAGAGTTTAAAATACAGAAAATAAAGAAAATAAATAATAACGATTTAGTTAAAACCTAGAAAATCGGGTTTTGTATAACTGAATTTTTTTGATTTTTTTTTATAGTTCAGTAAACATCCAGATTATAAGGTAGATGTATGAAGAGATTAGAAGCAAAAGCGACTTGACCACTTGATAAGTATTGCTAGAGCAGTCTGACCACTCTGATTAGTAGCTAGAACAATCTGACCACCCTGCTTAGTAGCTAGAGCAGTGTAACCACCCTGATTAGTAGCTAGAGCAGTCTGACCACCCTGATTAGTAGCTAGAACAATCTGACCACCCTACTTAGTAGCTAGAGCAGTGTAACCACCCTGATTAGTAACTAGAACAGTCTGACCACCCTGATTAGTGGCTAGAACAATCTGACCACCCTGCTTAGTAACTAGAGCAGTGTAACCACCCTGATTAGTAGCTAAAGCAATCTGACCACCCTGATTGGTAGCTAGAGCAATCTGACCACCCTGATTGGTAGCTAGAGCAATCTGACCACCCTGATTAGTAGATAGTTAGACCTAGCTGACCGCCCCGGCTTCTTCATTAATGACCCCATTGTTCTCCTAACAAGAGCTCGGAAGGGGGGAGGGATGAGAAGCGGAATGTAGAACGGGAATGGGTAGAAAGCTCTGGACGGAAGGAATTACAAATTAGTATGTTGGAGTGGGAATGGGATGGGACGGGGGGAGGGGGGGGATATAGGTAGAGGGAAATATGTTAGAGTGGGAAGGTACGGAAGGAGGTGAGGGGTATTGAAAGAGGGGAGTATGTTGAAGTGGGGTAAGGGATGGGGGGGGGGGTGAAGGGGGGTATGAGAAAATATCTGTAGATAGAAATTTTGGGGAAAGGATGCTTGCAGCCTTGCACATACATTATATACAAATTCATCTGACAATCACATCATTGTTCTGCTAGATAACAGCATGTTTATAACGACGTAGTGAATCCACTTACTTGCTATACAAAATATAGATTACTTATGATTTACACAGCTCAATTGTAAAAGTTTTACCATATTTGACTATTAATAATCATAATTGGACTAATATCGTATTAAATGTTCATGATTACTATAAACTATGAAAAGAAGATATGATGGCTATAGTTAAACAGGTTTAAGTAAAAAAGTAATGTTTAACGCGAACAGTTTCAGGACCCAGTTTTATTTATTTAGCTGCCTCTAGTGCCTCGAAATTTGATCTTATTCACTTAACTTCCCAATTCACAACGGTACCCACTAGCCTTTTATCCAATTACTAATTAATTAGATTTCGTCGTATTTCTCACGCTCACATCGAACTAAAATAAATTTCACCTAAGGCTGAGAATTGAAAAATGTTGAAAAATCAAAGGAGCTACGAGGTCACAAAGTCGTACAAGTAAGGTCACACAAATTTGACCTTATCCTACTATTTTTTTTCACTGACTTAATTCTGTATTAGAAAGAAATGAAGATTCTCTAAGTTTCCCTCTTTTTAAAACTTTTTTTAGCCTGTAATTGAAAATTCCATTTTCAGATAAAAAATCAGGGATATCTCCATCATTTATTTTCAGAGGATGGTTTACACTCTCAGCTAGTACAGTTGAATTCTGTCGTCACAAGTGTCAATCAGTTTTTGTGTCCGACAAAATGATCAATAATAGTGATAATTTTAGAATAAAGTGCTTTTCTTACAGTAAAATAGATGCAATTTTATGTGTTCTTTAGTTTCTGTTTTTACACTTTTTATTTAATCTTGGAAAACATGTCAACTAATTTAAGAAAATTTTGTTTTCCTTGTTATATTTGACACTTGTGACGTTGTGTATAATTGGTCCATTTCTCTGTTGCCACCTATTGTACTTGATAATCTATTTGGTTTACAGTGCACCGTTGTGAATCAAACATGATGGAGAATCATCAAGAGTATTTCATCTAATTGCGAATGACAAATATCTATCTGTCTAAAAATCAGACTATCAAGTTTGCGAATGACAAATATCTATCTGTCTAAAAATCAGACTATCAAGTTTGCAAATGACAAATATCTATCTGTCTAAAAATCAGACTATCAAGCTTGGGAATGTCAAATATCATCCGTCTAAAAATCAGACTATCAATTTAGTGAATGACAAATATCCATCTGTCTAAAAATCAGACTATCAAGTTTGCAAATGACAAATTTCTATCTGTCTAAAAATCAGACTATCAAGTTTGCGAATGACAAATATCTATCTGTCTAAAAATCAGACTATGGACCAAGTTTTATGCAGTTTAAAAGGTCATTGTATACAATTTCAGAAGTTTTAGTTAACTTTACAAA
The DNA here is from genome assembly GCF_000591075.1 of Eurytemora carolleeae. Lineage (NCBI taxonomy): Eukaryota > Metazoa > Arthropoda > Copepoda > Calanoida > Temoridae > Eurytemora > Eurytemora carolleeae. The sequence goes on from NW_019398597.1 coordinate 5,496, forward strand.
ATAGGTAGTTAGTTAAATAGTTCGAAAATACTTCTAGTTGGATAGTTGGATAGTTAAATAGTGAGATAGTTTCCAATCTCTGCATTAGATTTTTCATAAATTCTGCTTGCCCTATTCTCCGCTTCTGGCTTCCCATTCCTCGTGTTGAATGTTTCCAAGTGTTCCTCTGGTTTCCTTCATATTTGCTATTCTGATATCTTTACCAGTTAATCCAGGTTACTAAAACTGTCCCTTGTTATACCCTGTTATATTGTTCATCTTGTACTCTGATACTCTGGTTGTAGTCTTAACTTGTTGCTGTTTCTTCTGACATTGTTCCTCTTATAACCCTTTACATGAGGTAATCACTGTATTCTTCTTTCTTGGATTTATATGCATTTAACTTGAGTTCCTTGATTCTCGCCGCTGCTACCACTTTGTGGTAAATGCCGTACTCCTGAAACTTCTATAAGAATCTTTTCAGTCCAGGTACAACTCGTAAAACTATCAATTCCAAATCAATGGGCAAAATCTCATAGGCTCCAATGTCAACAAGGACATAAGCACATAACTATCAATGCCAAACCAATGGGCATGATCTCATAGGCTCCAATGCCAACATGGACATAAGCACATAACTATCAATGCCAAACCAATAGACACGATCTCATAGACTCCGATGTCAACAAGGACATAAGCACATAACTATCAATGCCAAAACAATGGGCATGATCTCATAGGCTTTAATGTCAACATGGACATAAGCATATAACTGTCAATGCAAAACCAATAGGCATGATCTCATAGACTCCGATGTCAACAAGGACATAAGCACATAACTATCAATGCCAAACCCATGGGCACAATCTTGTCGTCTTGTACGTTTCAACTAGGACATAAGCACATAACTATCAATGCCAAACCAATGGGCATGATCTCATAGGCTCCAATGCCAACATGGACATAAGCGCATAACTATCAATGCCAAACCAATAGACACGATCTTGTAAGAGAAAAACAAAACTTTTAAACTCTAGTCTAACCTTTCAATTCTAAAATCAAAACTGCTCAACTATTGACTACTGTGATTCCTATTTATTTGGAGTGAATCGGAGTTCAAAGTTCTGGTCTCAAATAAACAAGTTAAAAAACATGGAAAATATTTATTTAATCTTGAACCTGACACAACATATAATCCTTAAAACTAAGTACTAGGGATAACATACATGAATACGAGCCTTCAGAGCCAAAGAATCAATCTAAAAGAACTAAGTAAAACTTGGAAATAGAAAGGGGGAGCAAAAGCAAAAGTAATAAAGAAAACTTCAAAAACCTGAATAGTCGGAATCGCACGCAATTTCACACTGGAGAAATTTCTGTTCTGAACTCAGGCTTGTGGAGAAATCAAGCCCCTTTTTATACTCCCAAGGGAGCAGTAACTGCGCGCGATAATTAGACTATATGGATTTTGATTGGTTATTGATATTTATAATGATACATAATTGGGCAGAAAGGGTCCCTATTGGTGGGGATAAAGAGTAGGGTGACTTTTTGATTATCTTAATTGTGTTAATTGCGTTGCATGAGATCTGATTGGCTGAGGGGTTCAAAAAGAAGGGGACGTATCTCACCCCTCAGTAATTATGAGCAATTAAATTCTAGAATGTTTAGTTTAAAACAACATAATACGAGAAAAAACAGACGCTCCATAATTATGAAAAGAAGGGGACGTATCTCCCCCTACAGTAATTATGAAGAATTAAATTCATTCAGGAATTTTTTAGAAAATGGATAGTGGATACATACAATCTCATAGACTCCGATGTCAACAAGGACATAAGCACATAACTATCAATGCCAAAACAATGGGCATGATCTCATAGGCTTCAATGTCAACATGGACATAAGCGCATAACTGGCAATGCAAAACCAATAGGCACGATCTCATAGACTCCGATGTCAACAAGGACATAAGCACATAACTATCAATGCCAAACCAATGGGCACGATCTTGTCATCTTGTATGTTTCAACTAGGACATAAGCACATAACTATCAATGCCAAACCAATGGGCATGATCTCATAGGCTTCAATGTCAACATGGATATAAGCGCATAACTGTCAATGCAAAACCAATAGGCACGATCTCATAGACTCCAATGTCAACAAGGACATAAGCACATAACTATCAATGCCAAACCAATGGGCACGATCTTGTCATCTTGTATGTTTCAACTAGGACATACCCGCATAGAACAAGCGACGCTGTTT
>NW_019398598.1:0-7778 GCF_000591075.1 Eurytemora carolleeae
CAAGGGAACAGAAAAAGACGAATTAAAGGAACAGAAGAGATCCTTTAAAAATGTTGCTCTAAGGGTACATTTGCATAATTTATTATTACTAAAACATTTCATAATGTAAAAAAGATTTATTAGGAATATAAAACTAAAAAATATTTAAATTATATCAAAAGACAGACCAAGTTATGATCTGTTTAAAAGATCCTAAAAATTCTAGAAAAAATGCTTTCAACAAAGCAAAAAATATTGCAAATTCTATGGATTTTCTGGCAGCTGGGATATTAAGAAAATAGCGCTTTGAGTAGCTCGCGAGTGCACATTTTTCATCAGAATTTATCTTGTAATATTTCATTTTTTTCATTAGTCCCTGTAATATTATTTTCAACAATTTCTATTACAGATTTTGTTAAAAAGCTTTTTGTAATTGGCCAAAAAAAGAAAAGAAAAACAGATTTTTTTGCGTCCACCCTTTAGAAAATTTGTGTTTTTTGGCAAATATACTAAATACCTTCAGGTTAATTCAATTTAGGTTAAAGTTTAAAGTCAATTTTCTTGGTTCTTGTCAACGTGTAATCCAAGAAATAATATTTATTTTTCTGTAATCCTTTATTAGAATTGTGCTTTTGAGCCACACACATAATATTTAATAAAAGTGTCGAAATCTTCCAGTTTCCATCATGGTTTCTTTCACAGGGGGGATTCAACAATATTTCTCACACCTTACTTTTTATCATTTTTCAAAGAAATTTATTTTTCCTGATTGAGTGAGATTTTTTTTGTAAACAACATCTTTCTCCAGAGACCAGATTAAAACCACATGAACTTAGTTCAACTACTTCTCTTCAGATTGAACCATCGCTCAAGAGAAGTGGTTCCACTAGGTCTTCGCGGTTCAGCTATTTCTCGCTATTCAGTTAATGTGGTCCCTGAGTATAAAACTTATTTTGTTTCTTGAATTCTCAAGTCATATATTTCTAAACTTTATACTTTGTCTCATCTGACCCATCAAAGTCTAAAAGTTGGAAAGTTTTGGAAACTCACCCTTTATTCCCTTTTATTCCCTTTTATTCCCTTTTATTCCACATTTATTGCAGATAAGTTTTCCTCAGGCAACCTTATACAGTTCAAACAGATACAATCTTCTTTTCTAAACAACATTCTTTTCTAATCAATCTTCTTTTCTAAACAATATTCTTTTCTAAACAATATTCTTTTCTAAACAATCTTCTTTTCTAAACAATATTCTTTTCTAAACAATCTTCTTTTCTAAACAATATTCTTTTTGGAACAATCTTCTTTTCTAAACAATCTTCTTTTCTAAACAATCTTCTTTTAGGAACAATCTTCTTTTCTAAACAATCTTCTTTTCTAAACAATATTGTTTTCTAAACAATCTTCTTTTCTAAACAATCTAATATTCTTTTAGGAACAATCTTCTTTTATAAACAATAATCTTTCTTTCTAAACAATTGTTTAGAAAGAAAGATTATTCAGAAAAGAAAATTGTTTTTAAAGGAAGATTGTTCTTAAAAGAAGATTGTTTAGAAAAGAAGATTATTTAGACAATCTTCTTTTCTAAACAATCTTCTTTTATAAATAATTTTCCCAAATGTATATTTAAGGTTATGTTAGTCCTTCTGAGGCGCCACAGGTTGCAATGGAGGCCGAGCGCTGCTTCTAGAACAGACTTCGGAAGTTGCCACTTAGGAAATTGCACATTTGATAAGTTTCCACTCGGAAAATAACTTTAGGAAGTTGCCTTTCGGGAAGATGCCTTTGGAAAAATATCTGAAGTCAATCAAAATACGAATTTGACTACTCAAACTCTTTATGTCTAAAGTTAAATAAATAATTTTTTTTTCTAAAAACTTGTCTAAATTTGTTAATTTCCAACTTTAAGCTTCACCGTAGCCTCACAATATGAGATTATGATGATAGTGCACTTTTGATGCAGTTCTTCCTGAGCTGCATAATTTGCATTCACGCCCACTTTCCAGAACTAAACAAACTAAGGAATTGACGGGGGAAATCGGTTTAAACTTGTGAAACTGGATAGGATNCATTAGTTTCGTTATATTAAGTTTCAATCTCTGAATTATATATTTTCTTTTTACAATTAGTTCTTAATTTACGCTTTTTAATATATATTTTATATAGAGACATATATAAACGCATTATGTATAAATAAGTAGGTTTTATAAACTACCCCGAAATCTGAAAACATCGAATGATTTAAAAGTTTTATCTGTGTTTGCATTCATATAGCATTGATCTGTATCAAGATATGTAATCCAGCACTACTTTAGTTTGCTATGGAAACTAATAATGATAATATTATTAACATATTTTAATTTATCTAGCACTCACAGTGTCCCTGGAGGAACCATAAACTTTTAGAAAAAGTCCCAAAAAGCGTATTTTGCCATTTTATTCATCTTGTTCTCTAATTCCCAAAAATATAAAAATTTTAAAAAATCATTTAAACAATCCTTTTTTTTTAAATAGGTCATGAAAATCTGCCATAATTAATGTTTCGGCTAAACTTGTAATGCAATTTATACATATTAACAAACAAAACGTTTCGGCAAAAGTTGTTCAATTTTTATGTTCTAATAATCATTATTAGCAAAATCTTATCTATATTTAATATTCTTATATTGAGAAACAATAGAATGGAGTCATTGCCACAAACTCAAGTTTTCTAATCCCAAAATCTTTGCTGCCTGATGGTGTAGACCTGAAATATTTCAAACTTAGATTATGGGAATTAACAGAATTCATAGTTTGAAATATCTAAGGTATACGACTAAAGTTTGAAAAGATATAGGGATTAGAAAATCAGGGTTTGTGGCAAATACTCAACATAACCTTAACTAGTTTTATGAATCAATATAATATAACTGAGTTCTAATGCCCAAAACATCACAATGTAATGTTCTCCAATGTAAGAATATTTTATTTTCAAACATGTTCGGTTCTATATTTATTTTAGATAATTTACTCTTATGTTAGTATGGCGAGAAGTTACAGGTAAAAGAATTGAGTCTTAGCAACAAACTCTGATTTTCTTATTACTTATATCTTTGCAACCCAATGTCCTATACCTAAGATATTTCAAACTTTGAATTCAAATAATAAAAGTTTGAAATATCAAAGCTTTACGCCGTCAGGTTGCAAAGTTATAAGGATTAGAAAATTTAAGTTTGTGGCAAAGACTCAACTCTTTTTAAAAATGCATGTTTTTCTGATCACCCTGTTTCTCCGCAAGTATATATAAAAGATATAAAATTTGACAAATAATGTTTTTAGACATTTAAATTTAAAAACATTTTCCAAAACGTTTTGTTTGTAAATACATTAGAAATTAAATTACATGCAAAAGAGAACTAACAAGTTAAAGTCGAACCCTTAATTTTGGCAGATTGTTATGATCCCCCTGTTTCTCCGCTAGTATATAAAAGATAAATAAAATTTGAAAAACAATGTTTATTAGAACAAAAATTTTAAAAAACTTTTTGTAAATACATTATAAATTTCATTACATGCACAAGAGAAGTAAAAAGTTTTAGCCGAACCCTTGATTTTAAAAAAACCCCGAGATTTTATATTATTTTTATATTTTGAGAACTAAAAAACCAAAAGAAAAAAATGGCAAAATACGTTTTTTGGGACTTTTTCCATGGACACTGTGCATTACTATAGTTTACTATGGAAACTAATAATAATAGTGTTATTAACATATTCTAACTTATCCAGCACTATACAGGGCCGGTGGCGTTTTTTTTACATTATTTACGATTGCGAATTAAACATATTTTAAGATTTTTATATTTTTTTATGATTTTAAACTAGCTTAGTATAAATCACATGATAATGAGACATTTACCATTAACATTACCATGGAAACTAAATATACTTTCAAAAGCTTGATAGTTTTCATAAACTCGTTTTGTTGTCTAGGATAGAATGGAAACAGATACTGAGTTCTTAGGTTAAATAATATATCTACACAAAGGAACTGAGATTTTGTAACAAACTCAAACTTACCAATCCCTTCAGCAGATCTAGGGTATTGATATTTCAAAATTATTCTAAAAGAATGTAGTTTGAAAGATTGGAAAATCAGAATTTCTTAATATTTTAAAAATGCTAATAACTCCATTATAAGAGTTTCTAAAACTAAGGGTGGTGTCAAAAGTAATCTTGACTAAAAGAGAAAAATAAAATATGTCCAACAATTCAAGAAAGTTAATTCTATGCATTAATTTTGTAGATATTTATCTTATTTTTTAACAGTGTCGTGTAAATCCACCACTGATAGGTTTAGGTAAGTATTATGTAAATTTAAAAAAAAATTTTATCCCAAAGGAATTGAGTATTTGCCACAAACTCTGATTTTCTAATTTCAATATCGTTGGAACCCAATATCGTAGACCTTAAATATTTCAAATTATGAATGCTATTAGATCAAACATTGTAAGTTTGAAATATCACAGGTTTACATCATAAGGTTGCAAAGATATAGGTTTTACAAAAACTGAATTTGTGGCAGAGACTCAATTTCTTTCTCAATATTTTCTATAACTGGAGGTTTTAAAAAAAATACTCCTGTGTATTTTTACATTTAAAGAAAAATTGAAATATTTTAAGAAAAATTTAATCATTAACAATACAAAACAGGAATAGTTAAAATTACGTGTATCCAAAGCTTAAAGACTCTGAAGAGATAAGACAAATTAAATAAGAGATTTTAGTAAAAAATTGAGATATCTGAATTTATTGACGTAAATCTGAAGATTAAAGATATAAATATAACTTAAGAGATAACAGATATTTCTTCAAGTTTAATTATGGTTTATGTTCAATTAATAAATGTAAAATTTCATTTGTTTTATTTCATTTAAAGATGCCGTTTCAAAAGGGTACCCTTTAAACCTTTAATTGATCATCGAGGACAGAGAACTCAGTGTATATGTCTCTCAAATGTTGTGTAAAAAGCCGTAAAATTGGAGTTTACTCTAGCGTAGTGTGTGAGCTCAACACGGATGACGTCAGATTTATTCTTAGAAAATCAAGAAAATTTTATGTCCAATGCGGTTTTTTAAAAATTAATATTTTTGTATGTTGCCACTAGTAGAAAGTAAACATTAATATTCCTTAAATATAAAACAGCTTGCAAACAATTATAGGCGTTTCTGCAGATAAATAAGGAAAAGTCTTTCATCCTTGAAGACTAAAAGGTTTAGAGGGTACTGATGGGAATCGGGGAAACCCATCTTTAAATGGGAGGTCACTTGAAATTACGCTCACAGTCCCTTTAAGGTTTAAGATTGCTGGAACATATTTGTACCTAAATACGATTGTTTTATATTCTTCAGTACTTCTAGGGATGTTTCTTGTACAAACATTTTTTATATTCCCGCTTTATTTTCCTTCCTCATCCATACTCAAGAACTTTAAACGTCTCAAACCACACTTTAATGTCCCAGCTGGACATATTTAGCCTAACTTGTCACTTATCACTTGTTCAGTTTAAATCCCGATCCAACCTTAAAATATCCCGCATCAATCTTTGACAAAGTACAATGGTCGGCGATTATATTAATACAATGAGTACGATTTTTTATTAATAATGATTTGATCACCAACAAACATTTTCAAATTTTCAAGCAATTTTCAAAGTTGACAAGAAAACGAAGAAACACTGTTAAGCTCTTTGTTGTCATGTTTGTGTGTCTCTGCTGTTTAACAGATTGGTAGAAATTGAAATTAAATATAAAGTCGATTTCATTGTATTGATATATACGACGGCGCCTGTACATGTATATTTAATTTATAAAGATTATGTACAGTACACATGAAGCAGTTCATAAACTAAGGAACAACCCAAATACATCAGTAACTTTGTTCATTTTTGTTCATCTTTGTTTCGTAAACATGATTTTCTAGTTTCACAGTTAAAACATTTAACACCGAAGACTATAAGTCTCAGGATTTTCAAAATGTGGTCTACCATTCTTTTTTCCGTCAAAATTGACGGAGATATCAGGATCAGATTCCAGTTTATTGAAAATCAATAAAACTGTTCAAATTTTAAAGATACAACGAAGGTAGACCATATTTTTGGAAAGCTCATTAGACTTTCAATCTCTTTCGATGCACTTGATATCATTTATTAATCATCAGAAATCAAAGACGATATTCAAGTCGTCTCTCAATGTTTTTTGGGACCCCCTGTAGTAGGTATTCGGACTTTTAAAAGGCTTAACAAAATTCGAAATGTTTTACAAATTTCAAAAAGGAAAAATGCAACCAAACCAACCCATGGTACAGTGAAACCCTTAATAACGAATACATCGGAAGAATTTATCAAATATCGTCATGAAATTTTTCAACATATTTAGTAAATTTCAGTATTTGCGAAAATAAATGAATAGCCATGAATATGCGGGGACAGTTTTAAAGAGTTCCATATAATCATTTAATTAAAAAACTAAATATCTGCAACATTCCATTATCAGAAAGTGAAGAATACGACATTTGATGAATTCTTTCGATGTATTCGTTATTAAGGGTTTAACTGTATGATTAAAGTTAATTTATACTTAAACTTTTTGGTCCTTTACAATCAGAAAACTTATAGAGAAAACAATATAAAAATTCTGAATTCCTATATCTTAACGTTGGTGATAAACCTTAGGTATCTCAAATTGAACTCTTTAAGTAAAGGTCTCAACCACAATATGTTAAGTTGCAAAGATATCGGGGTTTAAAAAACTAGGTTTTTGGCAAAACTCAGTTCTTTTATTTAATTCATTAGATAAAAAAGAATAAAAATGTATTTTTGCAGCGTCGGATGGCTCTCAGATTAGTATTCATTAAATACAGCTCAAAATCCCAAGAAAATATTTTTTTTTGTTTCACCATCCACATGCTATACAGGGTGTTCCAAAAACATGGGAATTCAGTGACGAATTCGATATCGTCTTTGTTATGAATTAGCATTGTAATACCTAATTTCAAAAGCCATAATAGTATTATGTCTGCTAGAGTTATTTTATGAAAAGGGTAAAAGACTGTAAAGATGTGTCTATAATGTCTCCGCATGATGAACAGTGAAGGCGGACAAGTTTACTCTGTTTGTATACTGCAATTTTCTTGTTTTACTGAGTACAACCATATGTAGTCAAAACATAAACAAACAAAATGTGAACATAGCAGACGAATCTCTTACAGATTACAGCTTTCTCAGTAGGTATCACCATACTAAATCAAGGAATTATTTAAGAACACGATATCGAATTCGTCACTGAATTCCCATGTTTATTGGGACACCCTGTAGTATATGTTGTAAAATGTACATGATAACACTAAACAGCACTGTTACTATTGATGTACTGTCTGTATTGCACAGACCAGATGTCCAACAAAATTGAGGAAATATTTTATATTGATTTTAAAAGATTTTATAAATTATCAATTGATATTTGTGTGAGTAAAAAAGATAATCCGTGTTTCCTCAAAAAACCCAATATTTTCTTTTTTTGATATTTTTTGAGAACATTCTGATAAGTAATAAATTTAGCTCAAAACATTTAAATAATTTTCCACAGATTGTTTAAAATACATCAAAAAAATATATTCTAATTTAACATATTTTTTCTTCTGAAGATAATCTCCAGACAGATTGATAACAAAACGGATGAGGTAAAATAAAATTGACATGGTTTTATTAATTTAGTCCATATTTTAACAAATTTAATTTATTATAATTTAAATAAAATTATAGA
>NW_019398599.1:0-7704 GCF_000591075.1 Eurytemora carolleeae
CTTAATGTTAATGGTTGACAAAAATATTTAAACACTCTTTGACTTGTAGCTAGAGATTTAAATATTTAAGCATCTGGCCAAGGGGCATATACAGGTATATTTCAGAGGATGAATTTGACCAATTGTTTAAATTTTCAGAATTTTTCACTCTTGGTGTAATGGAGGTTTAGCCCAGGACGTCAATTTTTCATTGGGTTGACCTAAAAGTTGTTTTTTGTTTTTCGTATTTCTTTGGGGTGGTAAACTGTAGATAGTTGAATGCAAGGTACTAATGCAAGGAAAGTTATTTCAGAGGTGTACGCATTTATTTTTTTACTACAGTGTACTGTCTTTGGGCAGAAAAGTAAACACAAGACGGATGTCACAGCCTGACATGGAATCCATTTTCATGGTCATAGGAAACTATTATGCGAATTTTCAAAATTATCAAAATTAATTGCTTTTAACCTCCTTGGATACTAGACGAACACTGATGCATCTATTCTTGTTTACAAATTCCGCCTAAAGAGATCTGGGTTCAATGTGTACGCAGACTGCAGAGTATAAACGACCAAAATTTACCGTCCTTGTATTAGTACCTTGGTTGAATGTTTGTATATATAGTTAGATAGATTTCATGTTTAAAATTGGAGTATTTCTTTATGAATTGTAAAACTTAACCCCTGAATGGGTATTATGTTCAATGAGTGACCGTGAGGTGCCACTCTAAAAACCTATCGAAAAAACGTAGCATGTAATGCCGGGTTAACTTAGGCCTACGTAGCCCACCCTGTGAAAGGAGATAAGCAGTCTTATTTTTAATAATATTATAATAAAAACATTTAACTTTATTTAATTGTAGTTTTTTTTAATTATTCTCGAAGTTGAATTGTTCCTAATGAAATAAACCATTGTATACAGTAAGAACCTCAGGAGTTTAAAATTGGTTTTTTTTCTAGATAATTATTTCAATACTGTTTGAATTTATTTATGCTACACAAACACAAGCAAAGACATATCCTAAGTATGTTCAGTAAGTTTCCGATTCAGACATATGCATTTACATTAGGTAAGGTGCTACCCCTACCCTCCAAGTTTCATTCCGAACTAATCAATAAGACTATGATTTCTAAGTCATTTTTTATGAAAAAACAAACATGAAAAAACAATCGTTTTTTTACTTGACAAACTATCTACTTAATCAAACATTCGTAAAGACCGACTAATTTTTTTTAACAAACGATGGAAATTAAACGATAATTCTGAAAACAAACAAATAAAAAACCTTTCTTGAAAAAAATGGTTTTGAAAAAAGTTAAACTTAGATATAATCTCAATAGATAAACTTACCAAACATTTAAAAACGGTGATTGTGTTTCTTGGGCAAAGAAGGTTTTACAGAGGATGCGAGGTTTGTCTCTAATAAAATGCAACAGGATAACTTCCAGTATATATATTTCATGTAAATTTTTAGCAAATATCAAATCAGAACAGAATGAGAGAAAATATTACACGAGTTGGTTCAAACGTAGAATGCAAACGTAGTCGTACCCTGTACAATCCGATTCCAGGAACTCTTATGGAACTTGTTTAGGCATCGTCTTCCACAGTATGTTTCTTTCGTTCTCTTTTACTCCAGCCATCCTTGCCTTCCTTAGTCAATCTACAAACTAAGGGTTTGTGGAAGACGATGCCTGGCCTTATTTATCAAGTTCCACAAGTGTTCCCGGAGTCGGATTGAACAGTTACGGAGCATAGTACATTTGAACCAACTAGGTCTCAGCCCTGACTTTTACGGAATGATGGTTGATTGTTTGTTTGTTTGTTTAGTGTTATATTTTCTCTCATTCTGTTCTGATTCAAGTTTCGTTATATTATATTATATTATAAGAAATAATATACTGGAAGTTATCCTGTTGCGTTTCATTAGAGACCGACCGCGCTCGTCCTCTAAGGGTTTACATTAGTTTAGAATCTCCCCAAAATTGGCAATTTGCATATATTTCTTGAAATAATTGATAAATACTAGGGGGAGGCACTGATCCCTGGCCTCTTCAGTATAATCCCTTGTCTACAATATTTTATGTTTTCATTTTCATTTATTTTTGATAGGCTGGGTTTGGTTTATTCATTTTTCTAACGTCAATATAAATTTAATTACAAGAAATAATTAACTTTTAAAATATAAGTTTTTTATGTCTAACCACTCCCTGGAGGGTTACTAATTGATATTAAAATTAAAGATCTTTTAAAAAGAAATCCATTTAAAAAAGATTTAATTTAGATTAAAAAGTAAATTCATTAATTTAGTTAGATCAAATATTAGTTAAAAAAAGCATTCTGTTTTGGACCTTAGCCTTTTTTCTCAAGTGTCTAGTGTGCAGTGTACAGTGTGAAATGTGCAGCATTCATTGGGCAGTTTGCAATGTGCAGTGTTTAGTGTGCAGTGTACACAGCGTACAGTGTGAAATGTATAGCATACAGTGTACAGTGTACAGCTTACAGTGTACAGTATACAGCTAACAGTGTACAGTGTACAGTGTGAAATATGCAGCATACAGTGTGCACTACTTTGTGTAGTGTCAAGTGTGCAGCAAACAGTGTATAGTGTAAATTGTACACTGTACAGACACAGTGTGAAGTGTGCTATGTGATGTTTGCAGCGTCAAGTGTGTAGCATACAGACTGTAGTGTTCAGCAATCAGCATACAGTATGCAGTTTACAGTGTACAGTGTGCAAATTATAGTTTGAAGTTTGCAGTGTAAAGTTTGCAGTGTAAAGTTTGCAGTGTGCAGTTTGCAGTGTGCAGTTTGCAGTGTGCAGTTTGCAGTGTGCAGTTTGCAGTGTGCAGTTGCAGTGAACAGTTTGCAGTGTGCAGTTTGCAGTGTGCAGTTTGCAGTGTTCAGTTTGAAGTGTGCAGTTTGCAGTGAGCAGTTTGCAGTGTGCAGTTTACAGTGTGCAATTTGCAGTGTAAAGTTTGCAGTGTGCAGTTTGCAGCGTGCAGTTTGCAATGTGAAGTTTGCAGTGTGCAGTTTATAGTTTGCAATGTGCAGTTTGCAGTGTGCATTGTGCAGTTTATAGTTTGCAATTTGCAGTTTGCAGTGTGCAGTGTGCAGTTTGCAATGTGCAGTTTGCAATGTGCAGTTTGCAGTGTGCAGTTTACAGTGTGCAGTGTGCAGTGTGCAGTTTACAGTGTACAGTTTGTAGAGCGCAGTATGCAGTTTACAGTGTACAGAGTGCAGTGTGCAGTGTACAGTGTACAGTGCGCAGTGTGCAGTTTACAGTGTACAGTGTGCAGTGTGCAGTGTGCAGTGTGCAGTGTACAGTTTACAGTGTACAGTGTGCAGTGTGCAGTGTGCAGTGTGTAGTGTACAGTTTACAGTGTATAGTGTGCAGTGTGCAGTTTACAGTGTGCAGTTTGCAGTGTACAGTGTACAGTGTATAGTGTGCAGTGTGCAGTTTACAGTGTACAGTGTGCAGTGTACAGTTTACAGTGTACAGTGTGCAGTGTGCTGTTTACAGTGTACAGTGTGCAGTGTGCAGTTTACAGTGTACAGTGCACAGTGTGCAGTTTACAGTGTACAGTGTACAGTGTGCAGCTTACAGTTTACAGTGTGCAGTGTGCAGTTTACAGTTGTGCAGTGTGCAGTGCACAGTGTGCACTTTACAGTGTACAGTGTGCAGTATGCATTTTACAGTGTGCAGTGTGCAGTGTGCAGTGTGCAGTGTGCAGTGTGCAGTGTGCAGTGTGCAGTGTGCAGTGTGCAGTGTGCAGTGTACAGTGTACAGTGTACAGTGTACAGTAAACAGTGTACAGTGTACAGTGTGCAGTGTGCAGTGTGCAGTGTGCAGTGTGCAGTGTGCAGTGTACAGTGTACAGTAAACAGTGTACAGTGTACAGTAAACAGTGTACAGTGTACAGTAAACAGTGTACAGTGTAAAGTGTGCGGTATATATTTTACAGTGTACAGTGTACAGTGTGCAGTGTGCAGTTTAATAGTTTGCAGTGTGCAGTGTGTAGTGTGCAGTGTGCAGTGTGCAGTGTGCAGTGCGTAGTGTACAGTGTACCGTGTGCAGTGTGTTATGTACAGTGTATCGTTTGTAGTGTGCTGGGCGCAGTGTGCAGTGTACAGTGTATAGGCACCGTAATGAGTAATTACAGATGTGTGCCATAATTTGGGTTGTTAATCATTTTGTAAACGATCGTTTTTTGTTTCATTTTCAAAAACTATCGTTTTTTGTTTCATTTTCAAAAACGATCGTTTTTAAAAACGACCCACTCGTTTTGAACTTTTAGAAAATGAATAACGATCGTTTTTGAAAAAAAATTTTATTGACAATTATGTTAACGATCGTTAATGAAGGGTCGTTGTAAACAATTGTTAACATAGGGTTGTCGTTATCGATCGTTAACGAAACGACGAACTTTGTAAAAACAGTCGTTTTTTGAAAGAAATTACTTGCAACTTTATTAAATGTTGTCTTACAACAAGAAGTTTAACAGTTGTGGGGGCAGGGGCGGACATAAGGATTCTGTAGGGGGGGGTAAATATTTTGAATTTGGCGCGAGAAGCGCGCCGTATTTTTTTTCACCCCCCCTAGAAAAATATCATGATGTATATCAAATTATTGGTTTTAATTGGGTTTAGGGGTAAATAACCCCAATAACCCCCCTTATGGCCGCCACTGTGTGGGGGAATTAAAACTTCTTGATATGTACTTTAAAATTACTCAATGATAAGTACAGATGCCCTTCATGTTGGTTTCCTCTCTTCGTTAACGATCGTTAGGGAAGGGGTCGTTGTTAACGATTGTTAACGAAGGGGTCGTCGTTAACGATCGTTAACGAAGGGTCGTTGTTAATTATAAAAAATGCTTTAATTTATTTTATTTTATTTTGAAAACATGGGTTGAAGTTTCCTATGTGAATCTGGCATGCTTTCCTTGGTGGAATTGAAAAAATATTGATCCAGGTGGCATCTAGACCTGGCAGAAAAAATTTAAAGCTTTATTCATTTGCAAAAAAATTATGATTGTTTGATAGATAGTTGGCTAGTTAGTGAGGCTAGTTTGACGAGGGAGGGTGTGCAGAGGCTAAAATTACCTCTGAGCCTCCAGATTTGCATTCTGTCTCCACGCCCCGTATTTTGGTCTCCGCTTGTTGTTTTTTTTGTTTGTTTAATTTTATTGATCTGAAGTTGTTTTTCTGTAAAAGTTTACATTAAGATGGAATGAGTAAAAGACGATCCTTGAAGGCATCATGATTTGAAGATTATATTTACTCTACGATTTTTTAGCATTACATTCTATCATAAAAATGCAATTTTACAAGGATCTGTCCTTAGTCCTAAAGTATACAAGTTTTTTCGCACCCCCCTTGCTCCTCTGTGTATCAATTTTTATTTATATGACTAATTCCTCTAATTTTCAATATATATTTATTATAAGTTTTAACTTATTAAAATGAAGGGATAGGATATGAAGCTTCCTTATCTTGTAAGTACAGCATGTAGTAGATACTTAGATAATTTTAAGTCATTGTTTCAATTTAAAAGAAAATAGTTCTTCAATATTTTCTAAAGCATATGATAAAATCACAAATACAAGGATTTCACAAAAACTTCCGTGTTTTGTAAATTGCCGCTGATTTGTCCATGAAACCCTTGTAAAATAATATAAAATTTATATAAAATTGCAATAGTTCTTCACAATTAAAGGAATTTGTGAAATTTAGAAAATCAAAATCAAGCCTTTAATCTCAATTATAATGCACTTTTTAATTCAAATTGTTAATGTATCATTCTGAACTATTTCATCATGTTGAGAATTTTTGAATTAAAGGTTTTTAGTATATTAAAGCCAAATATGTTTTTATTGGAGTCAAAATACGGGGCATGGAGATAGAATGGCGGGAGGCCTGGTGACGTCACTGAGGCTGGGAGACGGTTTTCCGGGGCCAGGAGGTCATTCTGCAAATCTGGAGGCTCGGAGGTCATTTTTGCGGGGATCATGGCGCGATGGGCGGATTTTTGGTAATGTCAATTTGGTAATGACAATTTGTTAATGACAATTTGGTAATGACAATTTGGTAAGGTGACAATTTGGTAACGACAATTTGGTAATGACAATTTGGTAAGCTCACAAAAGTGACAATTTGGTAACGACAAATAGGTAACAACAAAAAAGTGACAATTTGGTAATAAAAATTTGGTAACGTCATAAAAGTGACAATTTGGTAAACGAAATAAAAGTGACATTATGTAAAATTGTTTAATTTTTAGTTTTATATTCAATTGAAGATAATTGATTCTAGGAATCTTTTATTTCTGCACAAAAGAAATGCCCCAAAAATAATTATAAAATTCGCAATATTTTCTAAAATCCACGTTACAACCTGCACTTGTGTCATTTACTGCAAGAAGAGGAGACTTGGATCATGAATTACTTATTCATCACCCCTTCTAGGGGTGGCAAAATGTTACAAGATTCAGAAGGATTTAAATGCTACATCAAGAACGGACTTTATGTATGTCAATGTTTGGAAGTTATTAATGTTACTTTTTATATGTAGTTACCAAACTGTCCCTTTTATAATCAACATTTAACATTTAAGAGGATGCAGTGCTTGGCCCCTAGCCCATCCTAGCCGCAGCACTCGGCCCAGAAATTGTCTTAACCTAACCTAACCCAAAATAATGTGAGAAACAGCACATATTTAAGATTTAATAGAGCCCGCAGCGCACGGCCCCCTAGCCCACCCTTGCCGCAGCTCTCGGCCCATAAATTGTCTTAACCTAGCCTAACCTAACCCAAAATATTGAGAGAGACAGCACATTATTAAACATTAAATTGAATTAGATTTAACTTTTATCAACAAATTGTCACTTTTTTGTAGTTACCATATTGTCATTACCAAATTGTTACTTTCATGACGATACCAATTTGTCATTACCAAATTGTCACTTTTTTGTAGTTACCAATTTGCCATTACCAAATTGTTACTTTTGTGAGCTTACCAAATTGTTGATACCAAATTGTCGCCTTACCAAATTGTCATTATCAAATTGTCATTACCAAATTGACATTACCAAAAATCCCCCCGTCCATGGCGCCTCTGCAGTCTGCACCCCCTCCCTCGTCTTGTGGAGAGTATGAAGGTCTGCTTTCCTAGTCCTCGAATGAAAATAACCACATCAGTTCCGTCAGTTCTCTGAAATATGGTGGAGCTTAAAATATTATTATTTTTTATTTTAAAATTTTGTATAACAGATGGACAATATTGTATTGTCCCCCAATGTTTACGGATACAAGTCAGCTATTGGAGGCCAAAACAAGATGGTAATATTTAGTTAACCCAAATTTTGCTTTTGTTTTGCATTAATCAAATTCAAAATAGTAGCAAACAGAGGTTTTCATCTACAGCATTTTGACTCGCGAGAAACAAATCTTTTCTAAAAATGTTTTTTATATTTCTGGGTACAAGAAGAAAAATTTCTAAAAATGACTTTCCTGAATGGACATTAAAATAGACTACTACTTTTAAATAGATATATATATAAATACAGTTCATGTCATGACTAATCTACCAAATAACTATAGATGTAAATAGCCCCAAAATCAAAATTTGGGTTATATGTCATTTTTTCCGTGCGTCTGTGCGCCTTCCAAAATTAAATAAAACAAGTTCAATTTCAGTCACATCTTTCATCTTTGTTAAAAAGTTT
>NW_019398600.1:0-1079 GCF_000591075.1 Eurytemora carolleeae
AGACCCCAGGATACAAGTACAGAAGCAAGAAATGTCCCTAAATATAGTACAATATTTTATATTTACATTGTGTACCTCAGACCCCAGGATACAAGAACAGATGCAAGAAATGTACCTGTAAAGGCGAGACCAAGGATGATTATGGACTCCTTACTCTTTAGAAACTGCTTTAGCTTCTCCCTAGACAACAAAAGAACTTATTGAATAATAATACAAAGAAAGTGTTTAAAAAGAATGGGTAAGATGAATTATAATACAATTATAATGTAAAGAGAACTGTGAAATTATAATGGTGGATATAGAGGTCAATGCTTGATCCTCCTTTTTTAATCTCAAGACAAACCTAATCTTGTGCTTGTATCCTGAAAAGTGTATAAAATTCAACCAATCAGAGTGGCGTATCAGAAGCCGGGCAATGTGAAATTTTGCGTGCCATTTAATAAATGTTCTCTCATTTGATAAAGATTAATATACAGAGACGGGAGGGCCTATCTAATTTCAAAAACCCAATTTTCGATTTGTCTACTTTATCCAAAGACCAAAAAGATTAGATTAAGAAAGAAATTAAAAGTGTCCACAGTGGATATTCAGATTAAGCGATCGGTATTAAAGGTATCAAATTCTAAAGTTCCCAAGGCTATGCAATGTAAATTTTAAAAAAAAAATTTAAATCTATTAATTTACGGAATACGGATCTCTAAAATTGTTAGTTGTGTAGTATTTTCAATAAGAAGCCAAAAAAGCCAAAACTTTTGAATTTTTTAAAACTCATATTTAGACTTTATTTTTTCCTATCTGTAGGATTTAAAACCATGAAGATGATGATCTATTTGATGAATCCAGTATATGCAAATTCTAATGCAAACATCTATTTGGATATCCAGGCGGAAACAACAGCGCTTTGCTGTTTGCATCAAGAGCTTCTAAATGAACTCAAACCATTAAGGAGATGGGGGAACCCCTGAAAGGGGTGTTTCTTAAACATTATTTACATTCTCCAAAAAAAATAAAGTTTTACTGCTCAAAAATATCAAACCTTGTTATTGTTCACAATCTTTGTGATTGTAAACACTAAAAAA
>NW_019398600.1:1131-7723 GCF_000591075.1 Eurytemora carolleeae
ATATTTTAATCTATGAATTCTGTTAGATCAAATAATCTAAGTTTGAAATATCAAAAGTTTAAACCGTCATGGTTGCAAATATATAGGAATCAGAAAACTTGAGTTTGTGGCAAAGAATCTCTTCTTTGTTTCCTATTGAAATATTTGTTTTCTTAATAATGCTATAATATGTCTGATCTGATTGAAACGCTAGCTAAAAACACTGTAAAGTAACAAGGAGGAGGAAAAGGTCAATTGACATTACCATAAGTTGAACTACGCCATCTAAATATATACTTTGCTTTGAGTGTCTTTATGGTTGTTTGTCCGTTTTTATCCAATAAACGTCAAAACGACTAAACTGATTTGGTCCAAATTTTTTTGTGGGACCTCACTTCACGCCAGAAAATGTGCACAATTGAAGGCGAAGCGCCTTAAAAGCCTAGTTCCCAAAATACTTTGTGATGGTTATTTGGGGCTATATCGGTCCGGGAAAGGGCTATTAAGATCATCTCAAGGTTATGAAGCATAATGAATTATTAAATCATAAATAAAAGCTAAATATTTACATATCTGGAACTGTAGAGCACTGTATAGAGTGGTATTTATGACTGGAATTGAATTGATGAGTTTAGATACACAATATCACTCAACATGCATCAGTGTATTGCAACAGTCTTATCATATTTACAAACTCTCATTTGTTTACAATATTTACTTCTCTTTCTATTAAAAGATAAAACAGAATTTCAATCGAATTTTTAAGAATACAATCTTTACAATCATACATTTTTTAATTGTTAACCATGATGTAAGGACGAAGATTGAACCAGCTGTAAGTCCACACCAATTATATTTTTTTGTTCAGGTTTATTTGTCTATGCCAGTCTTCTAATCAAAATAAACAATTGTCATGCTTTTTGTTTTTCTTTGTTTAAAAACGTTGATTTTATATTTGAAATTTTTAAACGTGTTGTATGGCAAAAAGCATAATATTTGGTGAGTTAAAAAAATTGTTATCAGATTTATCTTGAAATTTAGTAAAAAAAAATTTGGATGACTAGGATTTTTATAAGAATTCCACGTGTAAGTTCCAAATTTCGAAAGGACAACATCATATTTCTAACTTTTTCTTAAAATATTTTTCAAAAAGCAAGACATTATTTATTCAGGGAAATTAAGTTTGTATTGTTTAACGTGTATTAACATAATGTACTGCATATCACGGTCGTGTAACGCTAAAATATTTTATTGTCTTAAACTCAACTTTAAACATTTTCAATGATTTTGACCGATTTAATAAGTTCAGTGGAAAAAGGATTTGTGAATTATAAGGTTGTTATTAAAGATTAGGTAAAATATTAAAAGTTTTCAGAAACTCTATTTTCAATATTCAAATATAGAAAGCTACAGTTTTAGACAAGTCTTGTTTTATCCAAAAGAGTTATTTTTCTATCAGAATCTCTTAATTTTATTTACTTTATTAAATTTGAGACTTTTTAGGATCTCCTGAAGTATTTTGTTGTACTCCCATTGCAGCTTTAAAACTTTATTTTTAACTGCCTCAAAGTTGGATTCCACTTTCTTGTTCAAAATAAACTCTTGAACACCGTAATATTTCTGTTCAATCATCTGAATTCTTCTTTCCAAGTTTGAAAAATGAATATAGATTTCATGATCATTCAAAGTTTTCCTCGCAATTCTGTTTAATCTGCTGAAGGGATTTAAGAACCGTCCAACTAAATCTTTAGATTTTCTCTCCTCTTTCAGGTTTTGCCTCTTCTGCTCCGCCTCCCTAGCTCCTCAACCTAGAAGCAGATAAAACATGAAACCTAGGCGCACCGCGCAGATAAAACATTTTTTTAAAGATCTAAATATTTATATTTCCGACATTATTCTACATGCTCTTACATTTTTATTTGTTCAAGAAAAACATCGTAGAATTTACAATATTACAATATAACTAATATGTGAGTAGATTGCAGAGTTATTTTTATTTTAAAAAATATTTGAGATTTGTTTAAATTAGGGTTTCAGGTTTGGGACTGTAATTTAATTGTAGGATAATGTTAAGTTATCTTTCTTTTAACAATACCGTTTCAAATTTAATAAGATTGTAGAGTTTTAAGGCGTGAACAAATATTGGCAGTATCTATCTACATTTTGTTGTTCATTGACACGAAAGGCACAGATTTGAAATGGGTTAAAAAGTAAAGCACAGAACAAAGGTTTATAGATCTATGATAAGATAATACGTGATTATAGTTTTTATTTTAACCTTAAAGGGACTGTAAAGGAAAAATGAAATAGGGTATAAGCTGCAAACCTACGCACTTGATCGAGACATATAAGAGTTCTATGTGATGTTCCTGTCTCGAGAAATTAATATAAAACTGTATCAAAGTTATACTAAAACTAATGTATAGGAGAATTGATATAAGAATATATGTTTCAAACAGATCATATTCAGCAAATACGGAATTAATTTGAAAACTGCAATAACCCAGAGGAGCCTTTTTGATTTTTAGTAGATATAATTGGTAATATAATTGATGCGTCTTTATCGCGTGACCAGAACTTCCACAAGTACAAGTAACTAGTCATGTACCCTATTTTTAAAATACATTGCTATAGATCAATTGAGCTCATCGAATTAAATAATGTTAATAATTTGGTTTAAAATCTCTATTTAATTTTCTAATAATTTAGACAATAAATAACTTAGGCATGGTATGCCGGAGAAACAGGTTTATAAGAAGGAGCAGCAGCACCATAGGTTGGAGTACCAGAGTATGTAACATCAGCAACATATCCACTGTAAGCATCAGCAACCTTGTAGTTAACAGTCTGAAGTCTACCATCAGGAAGAGCAACAGAGTAGGATCCAGATGTAGCATATCCATCACGGTTCTCTCCAGCATTATACTTAGATCCAGAGTAATCATCAGCTACAGCATACTCATAAGCATATACAGCAGGTTCATTATAGGCAGGTTCATTGTATGCAGGGGCACCATAGGAGGGTTTAGCATGGACAACAGGGGCTTTGTATGCAGGGGCAGGGGCAACAACAACAGGGGTGTTGTAGACAGGAGCAGGAGCATAGGTGGGAGCAGGAGCATAGGCAGGAGCAGGAGCGTAGGCAGGAGCAGGAGCGTAGGCAGGAGCAGGAGCGTAGGCAGGAGCAGGAGCGTAGGCAGGAGCAGGAGCATAAGCTGGAGCAGGGGCATAAGAAGGAGCAGATGAGTAACCAGGAACAGCAGCAGGTGCAAGGTTTGCTGCAATAGGTTTCTCTTGGTTTACATAAGAGTCAACAGCCTGAGGAGCAGCATGGGGCTGGCTTACAACAGAAGCTGTAGCAGCAAAGTGGGGCTTGTGAACAGAATGGCTGACAGAGGGAGAATTTCCATGCTTGATGCTTTGATGATGGGACTGATCAGCAGTAGCAGCTGCTAGGAGAGCAAAGCAAAGATAAGCCTAAATTGAAGAATATAAATAAGTATGAATAACAAGAAATATCAGATTTATATAAAGTCAAATACAAACCTTCATATTGTTGGATGGTTTTGATCTAACTGATGAGGTTGAATTAGAGAGCAGGGTTTATATACTGATCTGTGTATAGGTCAAATATACGCTACTCTTTCAGTCTCCACCCTTGCCCAGACATACATACCAATCCTTCAATGTATCAAGATTAGATGTAAAAGGGATGTTTACGATTCAAACACTCAATCTACACTTTTTATATCCAGAGGATTGTATTTCATAATGCTGTCTTATTTATAAGAAAGAAGACAGAAAAGGTCGTCGTTTCGTAATTTCTCTTTTAACTAATTATAAACAAAAAGTGCTTACTTATATAAGCTAAGGTTATCCAGAAAGAAATCCTTGAATTAAAAAGGTGTGATTTAGTCATATTGTGAGGATTAACATATTCCCTAGAATGTAATACATTTTTTCTTGAATAAAATTAGACGAGAAAATAGTATAGTTATAGTATTTATTTTCAAACACAAAATACAAAATAATAATGTATGATGGTTCAGCTAAAAACAAAACACGAAAGAAAATTTATTTTGAGACAATTGAAAATTTAATGTTTAATAATTTTGTTCTGATCGGTATTTGTTGAAACAAAGTATACATATTGAAATCTCAACTAAATATACATTCATTGTGCATTTACAAGTAGATAATTAGTCAGCACTCAAATAATCAAAACATTTTCAGAAATGCGTTCATTGAACGTATAAATATAATGCCTCTATACTAAAGAGCTAACATAATTGCTCTTTGGTTTAAAAGATACTAACGATGAACCATCAATGTTCTTATTTAGCATATTTCTTAATTATTATGTTCCTTCGGTCACCTTGCTTATGAAGCATCAATACTAACGAGTTAGCATAATTTCGCTTAAAATTAAAAGCGTTCCTCGTTGGTTTTAATTATACTGTTCCTTCATTTATCCAGTTTATACAGTCTTAAAACTAATGAGCTAACATAAATTCTCTTTTTATTCAAAAAAGAAAACTAGCTCCCGCGCATGTATTATGAAAACATGCACAAAGTTATTTTTAGCACATTCTAATATGTGACAACACAAAGTGTGTTAGTAATAACCCTCAGTTTTATTGAATACAGATATGATATCACATGATAAATAATGTATTTTGTTTTTTCTTTTCTCTTGAACTGCTGCCTCACCAATACTTGAATATAAATGTATCATTAAATTTGGCGGGAAAAAACAAAGAAAAAAAATGTATCCGTAACTTAACTGTTCTCTTCTTAATTTCGTTTGTCAAAAATGAATATACACGATATTGTTGTAAAATATTTTTATTTTTGTAACATGTAAACAATTTTGTAAAATTAACATAATCTCGACACGGAGATAATAAATATCTAGATCACAAAAAGAACTTATAAATACATATTGATTCAGCAAAAGGCAGCATATTCTCGTTGACTGTAGTAGACTTTGACATCTACCATTAGCAAAGGGTGTGAACCCATTCTCGTTGACTGTAGTAGACTTTGACATTTACCATTAGCAAAGGGTGTGAACCTATATATGTTGACTATAGTGTAGTAGACTTTTACATCCATCATTAGCAAAGGGAGTGAACCCATTCTATGTGAACCCATTCTTGTTGACTGTAGTAGACTTTTACATCCATCATTAGCAAAGGGTGTGAACCCAATCTTGTTGACTGTAGCAGACTTTGACATCAACTATTAGCAAAACAAAGAGTGTTAACCCATAATCGTTGACCGTGGTAGACTTTGACATCAACTATTAGCAAAGGGTGTGAACCCATAGTCGTTGACTTTTGTAGATTTTGACATCCACCATTAGCAAAGGGTGTGAACCCATACTCGTTGACAGTAGTAGACTTTGACATCTACCATTAGCAAAGGGTGTGAACCCATAGTCGTTGACTTTAGTAGACTTTGACATCCACCATTAGCAAAGGGTGTGAACCCATACTCGTTGACAGTAGTAGACTTTGACATCTACCATTAGCAAAGGGAGTGAACCCATTCTTGTTGACTGTAGCAGACTTTGACATCTACCATTAGCAAAGGGTGTGCACCCATTCTTGTTGGCTGTAGTAGACTTTGACATCCACCATTAACAAAGAGTGTTAACCCATAATCGTTGACCGTGGTAGACTTTGACATCAACTATTAGCAAAGGGTGTGAACCCATAGTCGTTGACTTTAGTAGACTTTGACATCCACCATTAGCAAAGGGTGTCAACCCATACTCGTTGACAGTAGTAGACTTTGACATCTACCATTAGCAAAGGGAGTGAACCCATTCTTGGTGACTGTAGCAGACTTTGACATCAA
The DNA here is from genome assembly GCF_000591075.1 of Eurytemora carolleeae. Classification (NCBI taxonomy): domain Eukaryota; kingdom Metazoa; phylum Arthropoda; class Copepoda; order Calanoida; family Temoridae; genus Eurytemora; species Eurytemora carolleeae. The sequence goes on from NW_019398600.1 coordinate 6,973, forward strand.
CTATTAGCAAAGGGTGTGAACCCATTTTTGTTGACTGTAGCAGACTTTGACATCTACCATTAGCAAAGGGAGTGAACCCATTCTTGTTGACTGTAGTAGACTTTGACATCAACTATTAGCAAAGGGAGTGAACCCATTTTTGTTGACTGTAGCAGACTTTGACATCTACCATTAGCAAAGGGTGTGAACCCATACTCGTTGACTGTAGTAAACTTTGACATCTACCATTATCAAAGGGTGTGAACCCATACTTGTTGACTGTAGTAGACTTTGACATCTACCATTAGCAAAGGGTATGAACCCATACTCGTTGACTGTAGTAGACTTTGACACACACCATTAGGAAAAAGTGTGAACCCATTCTCATTGACAGTTAAAGGTTATATAAGGGTTGCGATCCTAGTCCTGTATATACTCTGCAAGCATTTTGCATTCTTTCTCTCAGTGAGAAGAGGTGTTGACACCTCAACTGCTTTCTACTAACTATATCTGGTCTAATATCTGGATTTTTTTACGTTTAAAGGGAATCTGGGTGGAATCTGGTCCATAAAAGAATTTGATTAATTTCTTTGGACACTGATCTAAATAAAATAATATCAGATTTGTACTTTTTTCGAAAAAGTGTGGAACCTATCATAAACTCAATTTTTAAATTCGAATTTTATTTCCAATGAAAAGAAGTGAAATGTTTCAATTTTAATAAGTGTAGAGTTGTAGAATTTTATCTTAACCCTATTCCTGCTGGGGGGGG
>NW_019398601.1:0-7626 GCF_000591075.1 Eurytemora carolleeae
TTGTATATAAATATATTGTAAGAAAAACCGACTCGTTGAATATTTGAGAAACTCAGTGCATTGCTTTATTGATTTTTATTCATATACAATATTATTATTATTTTGACAATCACCTGATATCAAATGGTAGTTCTATTTGGGTTTTCTCTGATGTATAAACAGAGGGTGGATAGTCACTAAACAAAAATATGAAATATGATAGATTTATATAGATTTATATCAATTTATAGCAGTTGCTTACCACCCTCAGAAGAGAACTGATCTTTCTTATAGAATAAAACAAGATTTTATCTTCAGACTGGTGCAGCTGAAAGAAGGAGTTTAATCCCTGATGGGCATACACGCCATGCACAACGATACCGTTTTTTTACTCGACCAGCTGTGAGGACTGCACTGCTGTGGAAGATTCCTCTCAATGGGGCTTTAAGGCTTACAACTCCCTATTTTGGATAAGCTATGGGTTTTCCTTAAAATTCCCCTTAGTCGGAAAGACTATAACAAGAAGAATAGCAATCCCTTTTACCCTTCCTCCTACAAACCTCCTTATCTCTCTCCTACCTGCTCCACAACTCGATGCAAAATGATCTAATTGGAGAGGCCTCCAAGTGTAGAAACAAGAAACAAGATGCAAGAAGAAAAAAGAAAATTGAACAGCAAAAATTGGAAGGGAAATCTCTTGATATTAGAGATTGGGGCTTGGAAGTCGTCCCCCCCCCCGCCAGGGAGGAGGGAGGTGAATGAGACAACCCCCTCTCCATACCCCCAAGAAATTATCAGGAATTTGTTCTTTGCTTAGTCAGATGGAACTCATAAGTAAATAATTCAATAATGAGTTCTGAAAAAAAAAATTAAGATCCTCAGCTAGTTCAATTAAACAGCCGAAATATGATTGAAAGATGTACAAACAAGAAGAAAATGAAGAACAAGAAATATAGAAATCTCAAAATATTTTCATCTGATATCATATGAATTTTTAAAAATATTTTAAAACTTAAATAAAATAAATTATTAAAGTTAAAAATATCAATTTATAGAATAAAGAGAAGAACTCTGTGCATACAGTCTTCTTGGATAAATCAAAAACCTGAATAGCTTTTTGTTATTATAGTTTAGCAAAAAGTAACAGCTTATAATTTATGAATTTTAACCTGAAGGGAAAGGAGATTACACCTGGATCATCTAGTAAACCATACTGACCAGGGTCCTAGACAAAATTATTATTTCAAAGGAACTGAGTCTTTGCTACACAGGATTCACAGTTTGAAATATCAAAGATGTATAACATCAGTCTTCAAACAGTAAGGATTAGAAAATCAGAGTTTGTGACAAAAACTCAATTTTTTTGGACTATTTTATCTAACAGCATGAAAAAAACATTTGCCGTCTTGACTTTGTAATTTTTTAGGCCTTATAAAATTATCCACAGAACACAGCGATTCAAAGGTTGAAGCTCTAATGTAAAAATCAATGAGAATTTTGCCAAGTACTCCTTGAAAATTAAAGTTAAAAACAAGTGGTTTATAGTACTGAAATATCTAGGGCTACAAAAAAGTATAAGTGAGTTTGTGAGGTAAAATCAACGATTAAGTCTTTGCGACACTTTATATAGTTGACATAGTCCTGAAAATATATAGTTGACACAGTCTTGAAAATTGATGCAACTGTTCATAACGTTCTGGATCAATGGGAGAATGCTCCTTCACTTTTATCACAGCTAACAAGCTGTCGTTGGCGGAATTGCTTTGGATTCAACCAATGAGAGCTGCGTATGAAAACGATCAACAAATCAGAAGCTTTAGACCATTGTTAGGAGTTTGGCGATTTAGGAATCTAATTGGTCGTAACAAATCTCATAATTGGATAAAGAAAAAGTCTACAACATCAGGTTCTGAAGATAATAGAACTATGTGGTGTCCGTACCATGCAGAGATAAATTGAATTAAGAGATCAAGATTAAGAGTGCCCACCATGGAGATTTAGATCATCTGTTCAAGATTAACAATACTTTACAAAAAGTTCTGCCCTCTTTTTCAATATTTTATTTAGTTCTAATACCCCCATCAAATATTTTTGATCCCTCCCTTGAACAGGATTTAAATTACCTCTAAGTCTATCTCAACTGGTGTCTCTATTCGCGGAGTGCCCCCTAACATAAGCCTGTTTAGTAGGGGCGAGCTGGCATACTTCTCAAACCGGGTTTTCCCACCTTTTCCGTCAACTTTGCTGAACATACAGGGTGAGTCAAAAAAAGTGTGATTATCGGCGCCTGGTGCAATAGTGCACCCTTTTTGTGCAACTCTTCTGTATGGTGTTTTTTCAATATTTTTTGAAAATTTTTAATTTTTTGGTACTCTTATGGTTCAAAAAAATTCCGCGAACCCTTTTTTCTCTCAAAATCAAAAGTTTATAAAAGCAGAGATATATGTGTATATAAACTATTTCTGTCGAAATCTAAAATTTTATAAAGATTGAATCACAGAATCACAGAAAATTGGCCAAATTGTAATAAGAAATTTGCAATTTTCAGTTCCTGGTCTAATTTTTAAGGAAAATTTATTTGAACTCTTTATTTCCTTTATTCTTAGTATATTCAAAAGTTAAAAATATACGCTGATCAGTTGAAATCTAAAGAACCATTAAAAAACAACTTTTCCTTAAAAATTAGAACAGGACTGAAAATTGCGAATTTTCTTACTACAATTTTGCCAATTTTCTGTGATTCTGTGATTCAATCTTTATAAAATTTCAGATTTCGATAGAAATAATTTATATATAGATATGCTATTCTGAACTTTTGATTTTGAGAGAAAAAAGGTTTGCGGATTTTTTTGGGCAATTGGAGTACTAAAAAAATATTGAAAAATCTCCATACAGGAGAGTTGCACAAAAAAGGTACACTTTTGCACCAGGTGCCGTATATCATACTTTTTTTTGACCCACCCTGTATATATTAGACAAAAAACCTAAAAATCTTAATGAATTATATTAAAAACTGGGTAATATGTATAACACAAATTATCGAATTTTAACTGACATATTCTAAAATTTTACAAATAGAAGTTCAATCGAAATTATGTCCTTCAGTTCTTTTTTGAAATATTTATTTTTCTTCTTTTAATATTCATACCTTATTGAACTGCTAATTGAGTTATAGGATTGATTCAGACTGATTGCTGATTTCTCATTATTCTTAGTGATCTGATTCAAAATATCATTATTTCCTCAATAATGGCAGCATGATGATGATAATGCTAATGAAGATCATGTCGATGATGATTCTGGAAATAATAATGATAAAGAGAATAATGAGTATGAATGTGATAGTAATAATGAAGATGATGAAAATAATGATGATGATGGTGATAATAATGATAGTAATGATAATAATGATAATAATGAGAATAAAGATAATAATGATGATAATGATAATAATGATAATAATGATAATAATGATAATAATGATAATAATGATAATGATAATAATGACAATGATGATGATGATGATATCGATGATGATGATGATGATGATGATGATCATGATTATGATCATGATTATGATTATGACCATGGTTATGATTATGATGATAATTATGATTATGATAATAATGATAATAATGATTATGATAATAATAATATTAAAGATAATAATGATGATGATGATCATGATCATGATGACAATTATGATCATGACTCCTTGTTTTTGCTGGACCTCGAAAATGATTATGATTATGATTATGATTATAAATATGATGATAATGATAATGATGATGATGATGATGATGATGATGGTGAGGATGATGAAGATGATGATGATGATTTTGATGATCATCATGATTATGATTATGATTATGAATATGATGATGATGAAGATGATGATAATGATGATGATGATGATGATGATCTGAGTAAAATAATAATTCCTTGTTTTTGCTGGACCTCGGTAAAGTAGCGTAGTGGGAACTATTTGGTCGGCTACACACAAAACAATAAAAAAATAATCTTTTAAAAACTTTAAAAAACTTTAAAAAACTTTAAAACTCTTTAAATTTCATCCCATTTAAAAAAAAGAAATCTATATGAGTTTGTTTTTAATCTTTCTGACAGAGACAATCTCATGAACTGACGAAGGTCAACCCAGACCGAAATATATTTTTAATAAATGTGGAACTAACGTCTACTTTTTTTACTCTACAGAGGTTTGGTCCATCCCCATCACCGAATTTGAAATATATACAGTTAGACGACATATGCAATGATGTAAGCAATCTGTAAGCAATTACCAGTGTTACATTACAAGTAGTTGAAAATCAGACTTTTTAATAAAATGGGTCTGTATACACTGCACACTTTCTTTTGTGTTCATTAGACTATATTTGAAATGATAACTTGAGTCTATAACAATCGTCGTTCTATTTCACTGTCTTCTTAGTCTCCTTGTATATAGTGTAAAATCCTAATTACCTATTTTTATTCCCAGCATAGTTGTCAGTCAAGGCCTCATACAAAGTTATGCTTGATCTTTTGCGATCGATCGATCCAGCATCCTTTGATTGATCAGTAGGGTTATAGTGGTGATTGATGGATTGATTAGCACCATCTGTACTGCTTTCAGCAAAATCTGACTCCTCATTCTAAATACATTATTCCAGCAGGTTTACTCGTAAATCTTGAGACTTAATAGGACTGTAAGCCTAATTTAAAGTGACCCTCTATGAAAAATGCCCGATTCACAACTTTACCTTTTAAAGCTTTCTTTTAACTGATTTGCGCAATTCTACTGCACGAAGACTATAGAAATCAAGACAAAAAGTAAATAAATACTTAAAGGGACTGTAAGCCTAATTAAAATTGTACCTTTTAAAGCTTTGTTTAAAAACAGAGAATAAAATATAAATGTTAGTAATTTTGAAAACTGATTATTTTTAATTGCGGGTTCTCTCCAAAAGTGCAATTCTACTGCAGGAAGACTATAGAAATCAAGACAAAAAGTAAATAAATACTCAGAGAAAGTAGTCAGGGGAGATAAGGGAAGAGAGAGAAGTGTTGAAAATGAGTTGAGTGGGAAAAAGGAGGGAAAACAATATTTTTTGAAAACTACATATTTTTTACCTGAAGATCAAAATACCAAGTTGATCGACTCGAACGCCTAAAATTGTTAATTTTTAAAAGCATTTTGAAAATATTTAATCATTAATCATTCATAACTAAAGACCATTATAAAACATATTTCTGTAGACAAACAATTTTCTTGGACGGGCAGTGGTCGCACAGAGGACGTTCCCTTTACTTCCACGATACAAATGTCGTCTTCTGTTGCCTTGAAAATAATGGCGTTCCAAAGTATGGTTTTGTCAACTCTTCATCTTAAAAGTTAAAATTTGCCTATATATCTTGTGTTTCATGATGAGAATGGACAAAATAAATGTAATTTGATAATTTTGTCATTTCCAAACATTGCCTCAAGGAGGGAGGGGGTGCAGAGGCGCCATGAGCCTTGCAAAAATTACCTCCGAGCCTCCAGATTTTTTTAATGTCTAAGAGGCCCCCTAAAACCGTCTCCGTTTCTCTCGCTACGTCTCCGAGCCTCCGCCATTCTGTCTCCACGCTCTGCGCTTTGGTCTCCAATCAGAAATATTTGGCTTTTACATCCACCAAACAAATTTTATATTATTTCACAGGCGTTTCACAAATCAAACGAGTGCAGCGGCAATTCACAAAACACAGTAGTTTTTGTGAAATCCTTGAATTTGTGGTTTTATTGTATGCTTTATTGTGCAAAAACTTGTATATTATTAATTTGCATTTTTATGATTAAATTTAATGCTAAAGACTCGATAGATTTTACATAATCTTCAAATCATGATGTATTCAAAGATAAAAAAGTTGTTTATAAAGGTTGTCATTTACTCATTCCAGCTTTATGTTAACATTTTACAAAAAAAACAACTTAGGATCAATTGAATGAATTAATATTTTAGATATGTCGATTAAACGATTCTTTAAACTATTGCAGAGTCTACTATGAAGAGATATATTTTGATTTTTATAAAATAGGTAAACAAAAAATAAAAGCAGCGAGCAGAGATCAAAATGCAGGGCATGGTGACAAAAATTTGGAGGCTTGTAGATGTAGTGAGAAGCACGGAGAAGATTTTGCGGGGCCAGGAGGTCATTCTGAAAATCTGGAGGCTTAGAATTCTTTTTCGGGGCTCATGGCGCCTCTGCACACCCTTCCTCCATCAAATAGCTTGCATTAATTTAAAATTATTTTAATTTCTGAAAAACAACTTTTAGTATTCAGAATGATTGTTAGGTAGAGATGTATTTGGAATTAAAATTTGGAATTAAAAAAATGTTTTCTTAATTTAATTCCAAAACTATATCATTTATGTCAAAATTCGCTCTGTTCATTTGAATCTACAACTTATAAACAACAGTTTTCCCAATTGTAACATTGTTGAAAACTAAGCAACAAGCACATTAGATGTTCTTCATTAAAATAAATACAGGATAAAATATTCAAAACCATTATTAGTGTCATGACGTGGCTCAAAACTCGAATAAGATGATTTAAGGAACACTGTAAAAGGACGCAAATATGCCAGACGAAAAGAATGTGTAGTCGGTAGAAAAAATGTGAGCAAATGCCGAGATAGTTGATTTTGTGACGTTTTTTGTGGTCGGACGAAAACAGGTGTGGTGTGCCTTCCCTCCCTCCTTAGACACTTCATTAAAAAAATTCTGAAGTGCCAAAGCCTTATTTGACATAAATTCATTTTTAATGACCCTTCTCCCCTAATACCCCACTGTGTGTTCTATGCTTCATTGAAACTGCAATATAGGTCGTCTCAATTTTCCTAAAATATATAAATGTCGTCTTACTTTTCCTTGAATGATATTCTCCATGAATTCTCACTGTTTGTACTGCTCCTACTGCTTGTACTCTGGGCACTAAGGCTTCTTTGCAGTTTCTACGATATTCATTTATAACTTTCTTATCCATTTTTCATACAGTGGTAGGCGATTATATCAACACAATGAAGATGAATTTTTTTTATCTAATTTAGATTGTTAACAAGCTTTTTTCGAATTGCAAGTTTACAAGTAATTAAACAGAATCTTTTTTAATTGACAGCTTCTCCTGACTTCTATTTTTATGTTTATCAATGCTGTTTAACAGCTTGATATAAATCAAAATTAAAATCGAAATAGTTATTTCTATTCTGATTTTTTCGCCTCGGTTACCCAAAGAAACTTTCAGATTATCATATTAAATTCGTCATTTTCCATTCTTATTCTTTGTGAGTAACATGAACAATTCTTTAGGCACATTTTGGAATATTTTATATTATTAAATTGCAGTGAACAGGATTCATTTCATTTGTTTAAAATTCAATTATTTTATATAAATATAAATAAACTTGCCAGGGTTGTTGATGATTTATCTTCTGTATCATTTTCACAACAAACATTGATAAATAAAACAATACTATAACTAATATAATGTTTGATTTTTCGACGATTGAAGGAGATTTATATTAATTGCTTATATTTGTTAACTAATGTTAATATTGTAATATAATGTGAATTCAACGTCCATAATCTGAAAAGAAAATAATAATAATA
>NW_019398602.1:0-381 GCF_000591075.1 Eurytemora carolleeae
CCCACATCATATGATTCTAAAAAATTATTTACGATTAAGGTTTAGTGTGGAATTTAAAAAGAAAAGCGCAAATTGAATGTTAATTGTGCATTTGTTTTTTGCTAATCCTCGGATTCCAAAAATTTGCATGAATTCTAATTGAGCAAGAAAATACGAATATCATTCGCAATTTGTGCGTTAAAAGTTTAGACAAAAATGTTGCAGAAATTAGTTCTAGGTAAGGCGTTTATAACTTACAACTAGGGCTGGGCACGTTCCGAATTTTTTGAAATCGTTCTGTTCCGTTCTAGAACAAGACGCGGTTCCATCCCTCTCGTCCCGTTCTTAGTCAAAGAACGTTTCCATCCACCCATTCATAGGCGCAACTAGGGGGGGGGGCGG
>NW_019398602.1:637-7805 GCF_000591075.1 Eurytemora carolleeae
ATTGCGTCAAATGTCATTTACAATCATTCTATCTTTCAATTTCGGTTCACTACTTACAGAGAAACTCTGAACTGGAAACACATTTCTGATTTAAAATGCGTTCCCAACTTAGAACGAGTTCTTGAAAATAAGAATGCGTTAACGATTTTAACCGTTTTTTTCAAGCAATTCCCGTTTCGTTCTGTTCCGTTCTTTTACTAATCGTTCCAATATTTTTAAGAATGCATTCTAAGCGTTCATTTTTTTTCGGAACGATGGTATCGTTCTTGATCGTTCCATTCGTTCTCGTGAAAGAACGAGCTTTCCACTAGGAACGCGCCAAGCCCTACTTACAACAATGCGAAAATCCCAAAGAACATAAAATGCACACCAATAGACTGTTTGAAATATAAATTCAATTAAAATTTTCTAAATTTTGCCACTGACCAGCAGCTAATTTAATAATTGGAATTGATAAACAACTTGTGCTATTTGTTTGCTTCTAAGCATGGAAAAGTTTGACAGGATTAGCGATATTTATATCTTACCCATGATGGCCCATAGCCTACGAATGTAAACCCGACTCTCCTTGTTGGATAAGGAGCCATGTTAGGCCCGACCAAACCTTAAAATTCATTGTGATTTTATTAGAGGGTAGACCGGTAAGGGATATTTGGATAGGACACACAGAGATCGAGAGAGCTTTGGAATTTGGACCTCACATTAGAACTCTAATGGGGTTTACTTGGCTTTTGGTTTGTAAATCAAACTATTATAAAGATCTGGAATGCGCTTTTTTAGCATTAGTTTAACAGGAATAATTATGTGTAAGCATGGATGTTTAATGGTAAACTGTTCTTACAATTACAAACTATTAGACAAATGTTTAATGGTAAACGGTTCTTACCAGAAACACAGCCATGGCTGTCATGAATTAACGAGAAATCCCTAAAACGAACATTATATTTCCAATGTGTAAATTCAAACATGAAAAAAATGAACCAAAAAATTTGCCAAAAGATTTTGATAAAAGGATTGTTTTTTATTTAACGAACGATTTGGTTAAAGGGAGTGACCGGCAATGTTTGGTAGTTGAACTGAGATAGCAGTATTATTGAGAATTTTTTAGGATCCATTTGAGACGTTTTAACGGTGCGGATGTTTTCAGCAAGAGCACAAATGCATTCTTTAAAATCCTCATATATTGTCCATTTTTGAGGGATGATTTTGAGAATCGGTTTTGTTTAAATTATTCAAAGACGACCACGAAAAATGTAACAAAAAATTCTATAGCTAACTATTTACTTGTTCAGAAACAGGTTGAAAAAAATAAAAAAAATAACTCATATCATTAAAAATAGGGAAAATCTCAATTAGTTCTTTAATGTCTCAACTCTCTCAATGATCAAAACCATTTTCTGTAGATTTCCTGGAATGTTTAATGAAAAGACGAAATTTGAAGAATTTAAAGAACAAATCAATTTAATGATGTAAAAGAAAACAATTAATTGACAAATTTCTGATGAGCAATATGTTCCTAAACATCTAATTAGTTTACTGAAGAAATTTTGTTACATTTTTCTTAGTCGTTTTTGGATAATTTTTATGACACCGATTCTCAACCTTCAAAATAGACAATCAATGAGAATTTTAAAAAGTCAATTTTCGCTCTTGCTGAACAAATATTTACCGTAAAAACGTTTGATAGATCTCAAATGAATCCTAGAAAATTTCTCAATAATACTGCTATCTCAGTTCAACTTCCATACATTGCCGGTCACTCCCTTTAACAAACTTATAAATTTACAAGAAATCCCTAGAATAAATCAAGGATGTAATGCAAAGAAAGTTATTTCAGAAGTGTGCACATCTTTTGTAATGCAGTGTACTGTTTCTGGGTGGTAATGTAAACACAAAACGGATGTCAAAGCCTGACATGGGATCCATCTTTCACATAAAAAAATCATAGGAAACTATTATGTGAATTATCAAAATTATCAAAATTTAATGCTTTTAACCTCCTCGGATAATAAACAAACACTAATGCATCTATTCTTGTTTACAAATTCCGCCCAAAGAGAACTGATTTCAAAATGTACGCACTGCAGAGTATACACAACCGCAATTAACTTTCCTTGCATTACACCCTTGGAATAAATACACATAAAATACAAATAAGTTCACATTCATATTTTTTATTAAAAGTGCCAATTTGTAAATCCAAAATATTGGAAGAATGAGCGGAAAATATAAACTGTTTTTAGATTTTAATATTTCTCTTGTGCACTCGTTCAAAACTCGGAAATGTTAGTTTAATATGTTTTGACTTGGATGACAATTTATATTTCCGGTTAAAGCCGGTTCCTACAGGTACAGGGTGTCCCAATAAACATGGAAATTCAGTGACGAATTCGATATCGTCTTTTTAAATAGTTCTTGGATTTAGTATAGTGATACCTAATTAGAAAGCTGTAATCTGTAAGAGTTTCGTCTGCTGTGTTCACATTTTTTTTTTTTTTTTTTACTACATAAGTAAAACAAGAAAATTGCAGAATACAAAAGAGTAAACTTGTCCGTCTTCACTGTTCATCTTGCGGAGACATTATATAGANAAACTAGGCATTGCAATACTAATTCATAACAAAGACGATATCCAATTTGTCACTGAATTCCCATGTGTTTGGGACACCCTGTATAAGGAAGTATTATACTCTTTCTTGTAAGTTCAGTTCACAAATTAAAACTGATATTACTATATTATAACTTATTATTATAACTTAACATTTTGGAAGTATTTCTTTATTTTACTAATTAAACAAATGTGTTACCTCAATAAAGGGTAGACCTCACTAATCAAAACATCCTGGGATCAGAATATTGATAATAAAACAGAAGGGGTGGCATACCTAATTCACAACGGTACCCTACTACCCTTCAGCTGATCAATTATGTGGAAGAGAATGTCGTCGGTGTTCTACCTGGAAGAGTGTCTTATTCTGACAATTTCTCTATGGTTTCTGAACCATCAAATGCGCGAGTCACTTTTGCACAGAAACCGCAAAAGAAAAAAAGATATATATCTTATTTATTTTAGTTCTGAGAAATGTTAAGGGTACCGTTCTGAATTGGACATATTACTCTATTCATGGAGGGTCCCAGGAACAATTGTCCTTTCAAAGGTTGTTTTGCTTTAATTTGTCAAACCTTACAAAGTATATTTTATACAAAAAATAAAAAAGGAAAAAAGTATTAGCTATTATTATTTCTACCTGATCTGAACTCTTAACTTCTGAAGGTTGCACTCTCATGTACGCTTTGCGTACTTCCAGAGCTAGCGTCATATTCTGGTAGTTTCGGCCGCCCCACATACCGGCCAACATACCAAACCTATACATATATCGTAGTCAAAGAGAAAAGATAATTATAGAGTGGAATTTATTTTCTCTATACATTCAATATATCATCCAAATACAATTCATTCATCAATTTATACTTCCACTCTCATCTATTCCTGCTACAAATGCTGTAGAAAATAACTTCTATTTGTCACAAAATTCACAATTTACTGACATTTATTTTTCCGAAAACATCAATTAATTCCATAAATATCAAAGTTTTCAAAAATGTTATTTTTTCAAATATTTGGGTATTATATCTTACAGATCAATTCTTTTGAAAAAAAATTATAATATTTGAAAATTCTAGCCATCCGAGGCCAAAAAGTGGCTTTCATTTAAATTTCAGGTGGAGACATCTAGTGGCGAAACTCAGAAGGTCCTAATCCCACCTAATACGACCTAAATCCGAATTAAGGGCACTTTCACTTTCTAAACTTTTATGGTCGAAAATGGTCCATTGAGCTAGGATGTTTTGATGAGGTTAGCTTCCATTTAGATCTCCATAATCTCTGCATGTGTTATGTGATCTGTAATAACCTCTTGATTATTTCACTCTTTAGTAGATCCCTGATTATTTACCCTTCTGTGGGTTTCTTTTTTCTTTTTTTCTTCAGGATTTGATCTCTATCTCAATTTTCTCCAGTTTTACAAATGTGAAATGATGATTCTTGACTTTGCCAAGGTTTAATAGGCATTAGCTTAGTTTCATTGATTCCAAGTAATCACAAAACCTCTCTTTTTGTGTTTCTTTCTGACGGTTTGGCTCAAGTAGGCTGCAGGTTTTGCTGACGTCACAGTGTAAAGGTCACCTATGCAGCGCGGGCAGATCTCTTCAATCTCTTCATTCAACCTTGAAAACACATTCACTTTTTCTTGTTTCTTTTTATTTCATTTTCGTTTTTTTCTTGAGTAAAGGCATGGAACTCGGATGTGATGGATTCGTTTAAATGTATTGATTTCTTTAGAATGACTAATATANACTTTTTTTGGACAAAATTTTATATTTGGCTGAAATTTAGGTTACAGCTCACTAACATATATATAAACATTATCCTAAAAATTTTCTTAAATCTATCTTTTTTGGGGAGGGGGGGGGTGTTTTTTTTTAAATGTGAATTTTTATAATTTTTATGAAATTTTCTGTGAGACGCTGTCTTAAGACTAAAAAACGAACAACTGTTTAAAATATATTGAATCATTGAAAACAGCTGATTGTACAGTGTATATTATGCATTTCTTCACTTTTCCGGCTATTATTGATTATTTTAACGATGGCTGATCGGCGCAGTTGTTTATTTTACGTGAAAAATAATAAAATCAAACTTTTAGAGGACCGTTTGGGATTTTTAAATCCTTAAAAATATTTATCTACAACGACTGTAAGTCGAGTAGAATAGATTTTAGATACTTTGGATATTTGCGACTGAAAATGACGACTGTTTGTCCGACGGCAGATTTTTTTATACGGGTAAGTAGGTTTTTTGGTCTGCTATAATTAATATTTTATGAAATTTTCTGTGAGACGCTGTTATCTCCATCTAAGACACATTACTTAAAAACGAACAAATGTCCAAAATACATACAAAACATTTGCGACCGTTTTTTATAGGATTGTTTTTTAAAAAAAGGTCCGTCGTTAACGAACGTTAACGAAGGGTCGTCGTACTGTCATCTAACCACATTTTTAGAAAACGAAAAACACTAGACTGGGACCAAGAAACCCCTTTTCTAAAAACCACCTCTGAATAGCTAAACTAAACTCATGCTAAAAGTCTTGTATTGCACCTGTTTTTTTGGCAAACCCTGTCAATTATAAAATGCGATATCCAGAGAAAAGAGTATTAGTTTGTAAACTTTTATATTGTTTAATGTAATTTTGCTTTATACAAATATAAATGATAAATATATATAGGGTTTCATCTAACAGGGAAGAGGAGGGGTAGAGGTGAGTGTTGAAGGGTTTAGACAAATATAAACCGCAGAAAATAGGGAAAACACTTAGGAATTGTGTAAACATATGTTGAAATTTAATATGATGCCCCTCCCCTTCATTAAGGAACCTCATCACTACATCCCCCCTCCCCCCATCCCCATCGGGCTTCTTAAATACCAACGGAGACACAGGTCTCAGGGTAGAGACAAGATTTGCTTGTTGAAACTTGAAAACAGGGTGACCCATTAAACATGACAGTTGTTGAATAGTTTAGATCAATAAAAATATTATATCGGAGTCATATTTTATCAAATTGCTGGTTTCTAGGGAAAGCTCGAAAGGGTACCATCGAAAATCGGGCATTGCCATGTTTGCCATATTTACGTTGGAACATTTGAAATCATATATTGATTCTAAAAGTCGTCTTTTTATTCCACAGTCTTATGTGTCCCAGTTAATTAATGTTAATGGTTAAAATATTACATGGAGTGAAATGGTCCATCTCTCATAATATGATATTGGTGTGGAGATTTCAACCAGTCCTAGACAAACAATAAATCAATGTTATTTTTTTATGTTCATTTAAACATATAAGAACTTTTTTTTAACTTTCAAACAAATTTAATGGAGATTTTTTTACTTCTTAACAATTTTTGATATATCAATTTTACATAAATATAAACTGTTTTCTATTTTTAATACTGTAAAATTTATTCAGTTTTGAAATGCATAAATTTTACAGTATTTTCTAGTTTGTATATTATAAACGGTTTTTAGTTTGTACTGCGCCCGGCCCTTTAGTCAGTATTGTTAAACTTTTCATAGATGAGGGCGATATATTTTCTCTAAGATGATTTATTTACTGTGAAGTGTTTCGAGGACCAATGTGGTGAGTTATCCTCATATGTAATTATTATTTGTATTATATAGATATTTACTCCAAATATTTTAGTCTTTGCTGCAGTTTTTAATGCCTAAGTAAATAGTTGTTTGTTTTAAAGTAAAATTTGATAGACGTTAGTTTACTTAAAGCTTTTTCTATGTCTTATAATACTTTTTTCGATCTATATCTATCTATAAATTTGGCTTGTCTGTTTGTTTGTATCCAATAAACGTCAAAACGGCTGAACCGATCGGGCCCAAATTTGTTGTGGGTCATTTAGGGACCCCAGGGAAGGTTTATGAATGATCAAAATTTTTAATATTTGTCTCCATCAAAATTCGATCTTCATTAAATTTTTTAAAATTTTGAAAATCCACGAAATTTTATGTGAAAATCCGCAAATTATTTTTGTTTTGTTTTACGATGTACACAAAAAGAACATGTTCACTATTAATTTAGAAGATGGGCGCGAAGCGCCCTCTAAGGCTAGTATTGTTAAATTTGTAGATTGAACTGTGTATTAAAACTTGAAGACTGATCCTGACTTTATTATGGAAAGATCTAAGAGCAGAGCAGCTTCTGGTCAGATCCGGAGAAATACCACACGGTATACCTACACTCAAATCTAGGGCAACTGGGTAGTGCGAAACAGTTGTGATGAAAATATCAGGGATTTGATAGTGTAATAATTTTGTTTAAAAGTTTGCAAAATACATACAGCTCTTTATTCACGTTAGGATGAGATAAATAGTAGGGAATATGAATTTGCCTTAACCCTATTCCCGCTGGGGGGGGTCAATTTGACCCCCCCCTGTAGTTTTACTTACATAACTCAAAAAGTATTGGTCTGAGGCTGTTGAAATTTTCTGACTTTTCTTACATAGCCAAAGCCCTCCCTTTAGGCCTAAAACCGGGCTTTAATACTAACTGCCTGAGTCCTCAGGCACACTGCCTGAATGACTGCTTTTGCCTGTA
>NW_019398603.1:0-4479 GCF_000591075.1 Eurytemora carolleeae
TATATACTACTCAGTCTAAACATGAATTCCAAGATAGCATAAAGCTATGAACGAACTTAAAAAGTACTTCACCTTTGGAGGGGGTGAAACCCGAGAGTTAACCTGTTTCGAAGCTGCTGATAGGTTTGTGAAGAATGTTCTATCCAAAAACCTGGAATCCGAGAATGTACGGTTCCCGGAGCATAAAATCAGACTTGGGACTAACCCTGAGGGTCCTAACCTGTTGGAACAAGAGATAAAAGCTATGGCTGACAAAAAGACTGATTCACAAGAAAGAGGAATCTTAAAACAATGGATCGGAAATCGTAGAGGAGCCGAGTGTGAGGGATTAGTTTGGGATTATCTGATGAGAACCCCGGAGAGTGTACGGTCTTCCCTTTTCCATGGATTTAAGAGAGAGATGTTTCTCCGGTTTACTACGAACGCCCCAACGTACAACAAACAAAAGGAATATGATTTTATTCTTATTCTTCCTGAGTACAAGCTGATGCTCTTCTTAGAGGTTAAAGCGGATCCCGGAGGAAACTCTAAATCATGGGAAGAGCAAATGAGGAAAGCTAAAACTGACCTATTCAATGAGCTTCTGGAGTATGTGGGGGAAGACACAAACACTACAGAGTGGACTTTTCTTCCTGTGGGAGTTTATCCTAAGGTGTCTCAGCAGGTATTTGTCAATGAATTTATTTTATGTTTAACTTTCAAAGATTATTTTCTAATCCCTGCATTATTCGTTTTTAAATACAATTTTTTATCATTAGTGTTTTATCATAATTCATAATTTTCATTTTGAAAGAAGAGGGAACATCAAAGCCATGTTTTACCCATTATAGACTTTTAGATGAATTTTAGGCTGACCTCTATTATATCGTTATTTTTCTGGAGCTATAACTTTTTTTAATCAAAACCTATAGAATCGTTTGTTTTAATGAATAACAAGACAGTCTAATGTTAAAAAAATTATGTGTGATTTCTATTTTAAGTGCAAGGTCAATGTTTAATGTCACAGTTTAATGTCACAGAGCTGAAGAATGCACTTCTGTTCATCGACATGTTATGATGAAACGTTTTTTCAAATATTCAAATGATAAATCCAACGTTAAAAAATGGTTTGTGAATGATTAGAAACGTCAAATTTTCATCTAAAAAAATTTGTTGGAGCACTTGATCCGAATTCAACTTAGTCGCACAATTCCTTAAATGTTGATGAATAATTAGTTTTATTTAACAAAATTTGACGAATAATGCCACCAAGTTGAATTTGGTTCTGGGCTCAAACAAAGTTTGTTAAATAAAAATATGACATTTCTTAGAGTGTTGACGTTGTGTTAAGTTAAACTAACTAAAAGATGTAATTATACAAAATAAAAAGTTTTATAACTTCTCAATAATATTACTGCAGGGCTGGACACGTTCAAACTTCTTAATCCGTTTGTTAATGATTTTTAAATTATCGGTTTTGCCGTTCATCAACTATTATCAACTATTATCAACTATTATCAACTATTATCAACTATTATCAACTATTATCAACTATTATCAACTATTATTAACTATTATCAACTATTATCAACTATTATTATTGACTAGTCTAACTAATAAATAAAAAATGAAAATATTGTTCTAAACGTAAAGTTACATTGTAACAAAAAACAATAACAAACATGCAATTCTTCCAATTCAAATGTTTTAGAACGTCTCCATGATATTTTACTTTAAGAAAAGACTGTTAAGCTAAAACACTTTAACCCTATGCAGATTTGCTGCGAACGAAACATGTCGCGAAAAAATGCGAAAATTTTTGTTCCCATTTCGCAAACTTTTTCGCGAAATTTCGAGAAAATGCTAAATGCAAAAATTTTGAGAACATATTTGGGAAAAAAAATTCCGCGAAAACCATTAGTATTATAGCTGCAAGATTTAATTGCGCCAAAAAAACTTGTGGAATTCTCTGCTCTTTATCTCAAAATTTGAAGTTATATTATGTCATATTAATAATTTCTCTTCCTTTACTTTAATAAATGTTTGATGAAGAGAATTTGATTTCTCTAGCCATCTTTTTAAGTTTCTGTCCGTCCACATACGTTCACCCATGACTATGAGCCAGCAAATTAAAAATTCCATATTTTTTCGCAACATTTTCGTATTATTTTTTTGCACTTTTTTGCGAAATTATCGCATTTTCCATTTCGAGAAAATTTACATTTTTTCGCTTAACAGATTAAAGTGAAATTTTGCGAAAAAAAGCGGAAATTTTAACATTTTTTTGTTTTCGCTACAAACCCTCCCCCCCCCCGTGGTTTTCTTCTTCATAAAGACTGACACTAGAGCGCTCAAGCTTCTTTACTTTTTCAACTTCATAATTAATCGTAGTTTAAAAAAAGAATAAATAGTGCTTAGCTTTTTATTTAAAGGTTTCTTATTTGAAAAGTTGGTGAAAGAACATGTAGGAAAAATTAAATAAAACATTTAAAAGTTTTTTGCGAAAGAAAGGGCAAATTTTTCATTAAGATGCGCAACAATTTTAACGCGAACAAAGCACTTTGCGCAATCATTCGCTAACTTCATTTCGCGAAAAATTGTGCTATTCCGCTTTTGCATTATTCTGTTGATTTAAGGTGTAAAAACTGTATAAATAAGTTATCAATGAGATGAGCGCGGGAAGGCAGGCGGCCAGAAGCCACAACATTTTCCCCTTCCATGCCATGTATTAGCTTTTTTGTCTTCCGGCAGCTATGAGCCACAACCGTGCTGTCTTCCATGCCACAACATTAGAGTCTTCCTGCAGTTTATACGTTTTCAAATGATAGATTTAGGGCATAATAATAAAATAAAAAAGGTATTTGCAAGAATTGTTTGAGTTGTTTCAAAATCAAGAAAATCTGAAAAGTTGCTCTTTTATGTATTTTTCTAAACAGCAGTAAAATGTTCAATTCCCAGAAGAGAATAGAGGTTATGTTGGAATAGCAAAATAATGTATTACAGAGGAACTGTAAACATAATTTTAAGTAACCCTGCATGTAAAGATGACAAATTCCGATTCAAAACAGTACCTTTTATGATCAATAATGTGGGAGATACTATTGTTTTTCTAGGTTTAACAGTATTTTACACTAATAATTTCTACAGTATTTAATACTAATAATTTCTATTTAGGAATAAAAAGAATTGCAAATCACTTTTGCAGAGAAACTACAATTTAACAGTTTTCAAAATTTTAACGTGGATAGCTATATAGATCAGAGGAAGATTTTNGTAGGAAAGTACTGGGCATGTGTTGGTAGGAAAGTACTGGACATGTGTTGGTAGGAAAGTACTGGGCATGTGTTGGTGGGAAAGTACTGGGTATGTGTTGGTAGGAAGGTACTGGGTATATGTTGGTGGGAAAGGACTGGACATGTGTTGGTGGGAAAGTACTAGGCATGTGTTTGTAGGAAAGTACTGAAACATGTGTTGGTAGGAAAGTACTGAGCATGTGTTGGTAGGAAAGTACTGGGTATGTGTTGGTAGGAAAGTACTTGGCATGTGTTGGTGGGAAAGTACTGGGCATGTGTTGGTAGGAAAGTACTGGACATGTGTTGGTAGGAAATTAAATGCATGTCGTGGTAGGAAAGTACTGGGCATATGTTGGTAGGAAAGTACTGGACATGTGTTGGTAGGAACGTTCTGGGCAAGTGTTGGTAGGAAAGTACTAGGCTTGTGTTGGTAGGAAAGTACTGGGCATGTGTTGGTGGGAAAGTACTGGGCATGTGTTGGTAGGAAAGTACTGGGCATGTGTTTGGTAAGAAAGTACTGGGCATGTGTTGGTAGGAAAGTACTAGGCATGTGTTGGTAGAAAAGCACTGAGCATGTGTTGATAGGAAAGTACTGGGTATGTGTTGGTAGGAAAGTACTGGGCATGTGTTTGGTTGGAAAGTATTGAGCATGTGTTTGGTAGGAAAGTACTGGGCATGTGTTGGTAGGAAAGTACTGGACATATGTTGGTAGGAAAGTACTGGGCATATGTTGGTAGGAAAGTACTGGACATATGTTGGTAGGAAAGTCCTGGGCATAAGTTGGATGGAAAGTACTGGGTATGTGTTGGTAGAAAAGTACTGGGCATGTGTGGGTAGGAAAGTACTGGGTATGTGTTGGTAGGAAAGTAATGAACATGTGTTGGTAGGAAAGTAAAGGCATGTGTTGGTGGGAAAGTACTGGGTATGTGTTGGTAGGAAAGTACTAGGCATGTGTTGGTAGTAAAGTACTGGGCATGTGTTGATAGGAAAGTACTGGGCATGTGTTGTAAGGAAAGTACTGGTCATGTGTTGGTAGGAAAGTACTAGGTATGTGTTAGTAGGAAAGTACTGTGCATGTGTTGGTAGGAAAGTACTAGGCATGTGTTGGTTAAGAAAGTACTGGGTATGTGTTGGTAGGAAAGTACTAGGCATGTGTTGTTAGGAAAGTACTGGGCATGTGTTGGTAGGAAAGTACTGGGCATGTGTT
>NW_019398603.1:4804-8448 GCF_000591075.1 Eurytemora carolleeae
GGGGATGATTTGAAAATTCCGGTCCAAAATCTTTTGCAATCTTTTAACACGGTTTTTATCATTTAAATTATAATCCTAAAACGGTGTATATTGAAATGTAGTTTCCATTTCTCTCTTAAAGAAAGTATTACTTCAAACTACACAATTATTTGATTATTTAGGGTGCACTGCACTGCAGAGAAATTTCTTTTGAATTTATTTTTAAAAAAAGATTAAATAAAAAACTAAAAGCTGGCTCTTCTCATACGGACTGTGCTATGGAAACATCTCACCACGGAAACACCTCACCACGGAAACATCTCACCACGGAAACATCTCACCACTGAAATGTTTCACCACGGAAACATCTCACCACGGAAACGACAACGTCTCACCGTAGAAACGGTTCAGCACGGACACGTCTCACCACGGAAATGTCTCACCAAAGAAAAGTCTCACCATGGAAACGTTTCACCACAGAAAC
Organism: Eurytemora carolleeae; assembly: GCF_000591075.1. Classification (NCBI taxonomy): domain Eukaryota; kingdom Metazoa; phylum Arthropoda; class Copepoda; order Calanoida; family Temoridae; genus Eurytemora; species Eurytemora carolleeae. Next base: position 5,268 of record NW_019398603.1, read on the forward strand.
GGTTTTGCACGGAAACGTCTCACCTCGGAAATGTCTCACCACGGAAACGTCTCACCACTGAAACGCCTCACCACGGAAACGTCTCACCAGGTAAACGTCTCACCACGGAAATGACTCACCACTGATATGTCTCACCACAGAAATATCTCAGCATGGAAACGTCTCACCACGGAAATGTCTCACCACGGAAACGTTTCACCACGGAAACGTTTCACCACGGAAATGTCTCACCATGGAAACGTCTCACTACGGAAACAACTCACCACAGAATGCCTTAAAAAAACGTACTAATAACTAATTTCTTGTTAATTTATTTTTTAAAAAAGTACAGCAGCAGCTCATTAAAAACTAACTTTAAGGGTTAGGGTGCTAGATAGGTTTTAAAAATTTCAAAAAGTACGTTGGAAAAATGTGGGAAGATAATTATTTTTACTTTTAGCAAACATTATAAAGTTATTGCCTCCATTTTTCAAGGGCTTTTCAAACGAATAAATTTTATATCTGTTGCTTAATTTCAAAAAGTTTTTTAATCACAAAGTTTTGAACTCTTTTAATCCTAGCCTGATTTAGCTATCTATATCCTTAATAGATGTGGGGGGGGCGTTTTCAGCCCCTCTCCCTCCTATGGTTTTTTCCTTAGAGTTAAGATAGGTGAGTGTGATACATGACCTAACATTAAAAACTAACTTTAAGGATTAGGGTGCTAGATAGGTTTTAAAAAGTCGGAAAAATGTGAAAAGATAATTATTTTTACTTTTAGGAAACTTTATAAAGTTATTGATTCCATTTTTCAAGGGCTTTTTAAACAAATAAATTTTATATCTGTAGTTTAATTTCAAAATGTTTTTTAATCACAGACAAGCTGTTTGACCGTCTCCAGTCTCCGCCCTATCCCATAACTATGAAGTTTAAAAAGTGGAGAAGGTTGAGAGTTCTATTGTGTAACCCCCCCACCCATCTTGATAGGGCTAAGAAAAATACCAATTTGATTAACATTTATTATTTATTCAGAAAATTTAAAATTAGATGAAATACATTTTTTACCTTTTTGCACATTTATCGTTAAAATTTACTTTTCAAATTAATGAGAAAAAAAGTACGCTTTTAAACTTACATTTAAATATATGAATAACATGAAAGTTAGATGACAACATTTTGATGATGATGATGATGATGATGATGATGATGATGATGATGATGATGATGATGATAATGATGAAATAAAATGTATTTTCTGTTTATAAATTTGGATTAGAATAGAATAGACATTTTCTTAACTTTTTCTGAAACAAAAATAATTTTCACAAAAAAATCACTTTTCTGAAAATAATTTTTCTCTTTACCAAAAACCTTATTTTAATATTTTTAAATCTAAAACATGAACCTGAAAAAACTTTTATAGGGTTTTGTAAACCATGCTTATCCACCCAAATGACAACATATAATTTTATGATATCTATATCTTTGGAACCGGAGAGTTGAATTTTTGATATATTGCAGATTTCGTGCTTTTGTTAATTTCATATTCAATTTTTGTCATTAACATGAAAATAACAACAAATTAGTCAAATAAACAAATTTTTGTTGCTTTTTTCTTCCGTGTTATTAAATAATTGTTAAAACGTTTCTTCAGCGGAACATTCCCTTTGATAAAATTTTACAAATGAATTTACACTCTTATTTGAAATATACACAACGTAAAAACATCTCAATGGTATCAAATAAATCATAAATTTTGTTACTATAATACTGCAGTTCAACTACGTTACCTAGCCGACCTATATTATTATTATCATATTGTATATCCATATAATTTTATCATTATCATATCTGTCAATATTAAAGCACTTTGGCTAGGACAGGCTATGGAGTAATTATTGTCCTAAGTGTTAATTACCATCTCTCTGAAGGAGTAATTAGTGTCCTGAGTGTTAATTACAGACCCTTCGATGAAGTAATTAGTGTCCTAAGTGTTGATTATTATCCCTCGGGTAGAGTAATTAGTATTAAATCAGAATTGTGCATTCCCTCCGCTGAAAACAATTTCCCTCCGATGGTAACTATTGTCCTAAGTGTTAATTACCATCCCTCTGAAGGAGTAATTAGTGTCCTGAGTGTTAATTACAAACCCTTCGATGAAGTAATTAATGTCCTAAGTGTTGATTATTATCCCTCGGGTAGAATAATTAGTATTAAATCAGAATTGTGCATTCCCTCCGCTGAAAACAATTTCCCTCCGAGGAGACCCAATATGCTACTGCAAATTTCAATCTTTCCTATACTTCCCACATTTGAACTCTATAACCTATTGTACCTTGAGAGTTTTGAACTCTTTTAATCCTAGCCTGATTTAGCTATCTATATCCTTTATAGATGTGGGGGGTGGGGCGTTTTTAGCCCCTCTCCCTCCTATGGTTTTGGTTTTTCCCTTAGAGTTAAGATAGGTGAGTGTGATACATGACCTAACTTGTTAAGGGCATTAAAAACTAACTTTAAGGATTAGGGTTTAGATAGGTTTTAAAAAGTCGGAAAAATGTGGAAAGATAATTATTTTTACTTTTAGCAAACATTATAAAGTTATTGCCTCCATTTTTCAAGGGCTTTTCAAACAAATAAATTTTTTTTATTTCAAAAAGTTTTTTAATCACAGACAAGCCGTTTGACCGTCTCCAGTCTCCGCCCTATCCCAGAACTATGAAGTTAGATGAAATAGATTTTTTAGCTTTAATTGCACATTTATCGTTAAAATATACTTTTCAAATTAATGAGAAAAATTAAGTAGGCTTTTAAACTTACATTTAAATATATGAATAACATGAAAGTTAGATGACAACATTTTGATGATGATGATGATGATGATGATGTAGATTATGATGATGATGATGAAATAAAATGTATTTTCTGTTTATAAATTTGGATCAGAATAGAATAGAAATTTTTTTAACATTTTCGGAAGAAAAAATTATTTTCACAAAAAATCAGTTTTCTGGTTTTTTTCTCTTTAGCAAAAACCTTATTTTAATATTTTTAAATCTAAAACATGAACCTGAAAAAACTTTTATAGTGTTTTGTAAACCATGCTAATCCACCCTGTATGTTACCCAAATGACAACATATAATTTTATAATATCTATATCAATTTGACCCCCCCCCTGTAGTTTTTTTTACATAACTCAAAAAG